>NW_002987047.1:44373-51189 GCF_000006295.1 Pediculus humanus corporis | reverse complement strand
TAAAAAATTATGTTTTAAATAATAATAATAATAACATCGATATCGTTTAAATAATTTTTTTTTCTCAAAAAATTCATGCGGCGGGAGGAGAAATAATTTTTTATCGATTTTTTTTGTTTAATTAATATAATTTATTTATTATTATTTAATCTTTTTTGAAGTATATTATTATTATTATCATTATCATCATTATTATCGTTAATAAAAATTAAAAAAAAAAAAACTTTTACTTCCTCCTACGAAACAATCGAATTTTTACCTTTTCATCGAATCATTTTTAATTTTTTACTCAGGAGAAAAAAAAAATTACCGTTACGATATTTGATTCATCGTTTCAATTATCATTATCATCTACACTATTATTATTATTATTATCATTTAAAAAAATTCAAAGGAAAAAATATAAAAAAATTATCAAATAATATTAATTTATAGTATCAATAAAATTATTATTATTTTTTATTTCATTTCATTTTATTTTATTTATTTCTTGGGTAATTTTTTTTTTTTATTTTTAATTTCAATCCGTAATTTTTTTTATGTTCCCGAGATTATAATCATCATCATCATCATTATTATTATTATTTAACATAAAATTATTATTATTATTATTATTATTAAAAGTAAATAAAAAAAAACTTTTTCGTTAGACTCGTTTTTCTTACTCGCGCTTTTACACGATATTTTATTGTCGTGTGAAAATCCTCTTTTTCTTATTTTTTTTTTGCATGCATAATAATAATAATGATAATGATAATGATACTAATAATAATAATAATAATATATATAATAATGATGATGATGATAATGATGATAATAAATCGTACGAAATTTCTATAATTTTTTTTTTTTTTGGCTTAATAAAATTTATTTTTATTATTTTTATTTTATTTTACTACAACGTTATAAATAATAATAATAATAATGATAATGATAATAAATAATTTACATATGTAAATAATAAATTATGTAAAATAATAATTTAATTAATAAATTAATAAATAAATAAAAAAAGGGGGGCTTGTTCGAGTGTGGTGTTGTTTTTTTTTTAAATAAAAAATAATTTATTTTTAACGTTGAATAAACCATAATAATAATAATGATAATAGTAATAATAATAATAATAGCTTTTGTTAAGGAATTAAAAAGGTGAAAATAAAAAAAAAAAAATTTTTTTTGGAGGGGAGGGAGGGTAAAATGAAAGTTTTATATGAAAAGTTTTTTTCTTTTTTTTTTTTTGGCAAAAAAAGTGGTCGTAGAAAGAGAGACGAAGAAGAAAAAAAAATGGGATTGAAGAAGGAAAGAAGGAAGGAAGGAAGGAAGGAAGGAAAGAAGGAGAGAAGAAGGAGGAATCGGATGTTATAAATAATAAGAAAAGAAGAAAAAAAATTTTCAAATTGAAAGTTAAGAAAAAAAGAAAAAAAAAAAGAAATTTTTGATAAAAAGAATTGAATAAATATAAAATATGGTTTAAAATTTAAATAAGGAAAGATAATGAAGAGAAGGAGGGATAAGGAGTGAGGGGAAGGAGGAAAAGTCTCCAGCAGACGCTATAATTTATAGTGTCAAAAGATTTTACTAGAAAAAAAAAATATATATATAAAAAAATAAATTGGCACGTAAAGATTTAAGTTTAACAAAAAAAAAAAAAAAGAATAAGACGAGTAAGGGAAAAAAAATTATATTTTTTTTTTTTGTATGAAAAACGTAATAATGATAAAATAATAATCGGAAAAAAATTCATTTTACGTTTCTTATAATATTTTGTCTCTCTCTCTCTCACATTAATTTTTAATCGCATTTGCATTCGGAAAAAAAATTATAATAATTTGATGAAATTATTGCAAAATTGCAAGGAAAAAATTTTTTAAATTTTTCTGCGAAAGGGGGGAGGAGGGCAAACAGGGGGAAGGGTAAAGGGAAAGCTGAACATTGATTTATTTATTTAAATTTTTTTTTATTTACCTGCGAAAACGTCGCCATTTAATAACAATTCAAAAACTTGTTAATATAAATTATTTTCTGCTTTTTTTTTCTTTTTTTTCTGCATGGTGACATTTTCATTTTACTAACTCTTGTAATTTACGGGTTATTTTTAACTTTAGGAAAATTTAAACAATAAAAAAAATAAAGAAAGGATATTAAAAGAAAAAAAAACTTTTAATGGCCGCGGACTCAATGAAAAAATTATAAATGAAAAGCAATTAAAATATTTACGTGTCCGTGTCCTACATTAAAAAAATTTAAAAAAATACATGAATATTTTTCCTTTTCTATTAAACCCTCTCTCTCTCTCTCTTCTTTTCCTAACAATTTTTCCCTCCCCCCTTCCCCATTCACAGCCACCTTCGACTAATTTTTTTTTTCATCTTTCATTTGTTTACCTTTTTATTTAAAAAAAAAAAAAACCAACGGAGGTCTTTTATTTATATTTTAACTTATTTACGTAAAAGACGACACGCGACGGATTTTCATAAGTTAAACATTTCTAAGTGGGAGACATTAAAAAGCAAGAAAAAAAAAAAAATTCGTCGACAGGAGTCGAAAGGAAAAAAATAAACACAAAAACTTCATAACAGCGACATTATTATTAATTTTCTTCTGCTATCACGATGCCATGTTTTTTTTTAATTTTCGTATTTAAAAAAATTTAATTTTTATTAATAATAATAATAAATTAAACGTTTGATTATCGTTAAGTGCCCAAAATGAAATTTTCGATTGGAAAAAAAAAATAAAATGGCGTAGCAATTATAATAATAATAATAATTTGTCGTTTGATTTTTTTTTTTTGTTTTTCCCTAATAAAAAGGAAAAATGAGGTCACGAAAAATACGTTCGAAAAAAAATGAACGGTTTAATCGAACCGTGTTATTAAATTTTAATACGTATTTATGTAAAATTACAGTTTTACAAAAAAAAAAAAAAATTTTTTTTTTTAAAAAGGGAAAACGCGTTCGGTTCGAAATAAAAATTAATAAAAAGTTTTTTTAAAAATAATAACATGGGGGACGACGACGACTACACGACAAAACTACGAGAAAATTTTTTTTTTTTTTAAACTGTCGTAAAAATTATTTTTGTGCAAAAAAAAAAAAATTTTTTTTTATATTTTTTATTGCATTTTTAATGCGTGTGCAGACGCTAGTGGCGAGATTTTGTCGTCGTCGTCGTCGTCGTTGTTGTTGTTGTTGTTGTTTTTATTATTGATAATTATCATCGAGCATAAATTTTATTTAAAAACTTAATAAAAAAAAATAATTATCAACAAAGGAAAAATGCAAAAATGAAGGAAAAAAAACAAGAGAGGGAAAGAGAGAGAAAGAAATTATTAAACACGATTTCACGAAATTCACATAAAAAAAAACAACACATAAGACAACAAACAAAAGTTGAATCTCGTTGAATATAAATTAAAAAAAAAAAAATTTTAAGTTTAATTAGAAAGAGAGAGAGAAAGAGAATAAATAAACAATTAAGTACAAAATGCACGCGAAAAACTTGAATTGATTATAAATTAATGTTTTGACAACTGCAACAGTTTAGTAGATTCTCTCCGGTGGGGTAAAAAAAACATGGCGGCGAGAGTGAAAAAAAAACCGGCAGAGAGAGAGAGAAAAATATATATATTACAAAAAAAAAGAAAAAGTGGTCAAATTAGTAAATAAAAAGTAGTAAAAAATCGTTTCAGACGTTTTCCGATCGGTTGGAAAATTAGTTTTTTTTTTTATTAAACTAAATATATATAAAAGCCAACAACCTGAACGACAAACATTGTCAAGCCTCGTTGAAGTTGTGTTGTTTTTTTTCCTTCCCCATCGCACCAAAAAAAAAAAAAAATGTACAAAAGTTGTTACACCTGATTCCAACCCCATCCCCCCTCCCTCTTACAAAATAAGCAAATGATTTAAACGAGTGCAAAAAAAAACACGTGAAACATTTAAATATGACTCATCCGTGTAAAAAAAAAAATATTTTTTAGTATCCCCCCACTTCCTCCTCCCCTTTAAAAGTAAATATATTAAATTGACCCATTCGAATTATTTTTAATGGGGATTCGTACCTTAAATTTCCCCGAATTTTCATATAAAAAAAAAAACAATAAAATAAATTTTTTTGAAAATTTCGATTTCGAAGTTGTTTCGAACCAAAAAATTTTTTTTTTTTTACCTGTTATTATGGTAATAATGACACACACACACCCAGCGGAACAAATTAGGTACCAGAGACAGAAAATAATAATAATAATGATAAATGATTACTATTGAATTACCGTTAAAGTGAAATATCATGGCAACCAACATCATCTGATTCAGTGATTTTATTTGTAATTTTAATGATTTCATAGAGTATGAAAACGTTTTACAAAAGGTGTTGCATAATTTTTATTAATCATTTCCCTTTCGAAACATCTTTTTAAAAAAAATAAATTTTCTTCGTTTTGTCGCAAAAATCGAAGAAAATTTTTGGAAATGAGGGGAGAAGGGGGTGAATTAATTCAAGGCGCAAATTTTTCAACTCGTTCGAAAGTCGATTCTCATTAGCACTCATTTTAAACGTCTCTTTTTCATAACACCACACACACACACACACATTGTTGTTGTTGTTGTTATGAAACAGGAGTTTATAAACTATCGAAAATGTTTTTTTTTTATATCATCACGTTTTCATGAAAAAAAAAAAATTTTTTTTACTTTTATTTGCAAAACACGTAAAGTGCATACAATCGTAAATTCGTTTGTTTCCGGTTTTATTTTTTTAAAAAACGAGGACACAAGAAACCAATTTAAGTTTTTGAACGCCAAAATTAAAATGAAAGGAAATTATTTTTTTTTATAAAACGGGAGTAAAAACAACAACAACAACCTACTACTACTACCGTAAAAAAAAAAGAAAAAAATTATGCCAACGCAAAAAATAATTTTCATATTCGTGGGTTTTTTTTTTTTTGTTTTCTATGTTACGTAAAACTCCGACTTGCACGCATACGCACATCCTCACACACTCACACTCACACACATGTATTTATTTGTAACAAAAACAAATTTTCGACTGTTTTTTTTTTGTTTGTTTGTTTAACGTTTCCTTTACCGCGTTTTTATTGTTTTCTTCAAGTCGCCATATTGTTTTTTTTGTTTCCGTTTCATCCGTCCTTAATTAATTAATTAATACAAATAAAACGAATAAAATTAAGAAAATTACGTAATATTTAATTTATTTACAACTTTTACTTGCATCGTTACTCTTTTAACCGTTCTTTTTTTTTGTTGCAATAATTACATAAATTAAAAAAAAAAATTTAATTATTATTAGTTATCATCGCCATTTGTTTAATTTGTTTCCTCCTCCACCTCCTCTACCTCCTGTCTTCTGACTTTAAAACAAAAATTGATGAGTACCAACGTATTTTTTTTGTGTAACAAATGTTTTTAAACTTAATAAATGTGTTAGATGACAGACGAGGTTGCGAGACGTTTATGACATTCGGTCACGTTAATAAACTTGACCATTTAAATAATTATTTATAACAAACAACAAACAAACAAACAAACAATTTTAATCAATAAAATTAAACAATATAATTTTTTAAAATAAAAATGAGTAGGTGGTCATGTGGTTAAACGGAGGCAGAAATATTCTTCTATCCTCCTCCTTTTTACTTTTAATTCACCCTTTCTCTCCATCCCCCCTTGTCTTCCCCTCCCCTCTCCCCCTCTCCAGAGTTAATTGCTGCCCAGAATCCTTATGTAAACAATTCATATGTGAATATTTGTTTACTTTTTTTTTTTATTACCATTTGATCGATTCATAAGTTTTTTTTTTTTTTGAAAAGACGTCGACGACATTTTTTTTTTATTTTTAAATTTCCCGGCGTTTATTTATTATAAAATCTTTCATCCACTTTATACATTTTCGGGAAGTTCTTTTCATCGCCTTTAACATTAACTTTAAATTTATAATTTCATCCTCTTAACTTTTTGTTACTTTTAACTTTTTTTTTTCTTTTTAATCGTCTGTTTTTAATTTAAAAAAAAAAAAAAAATTATTTTTGTTTATTGAATTTGTTACAAAATAAAAATTTTATTATTATTATTACTCCCGAATATATATTCTGGATGAATTTTATTAATAATTTATTACTTAATGACTTAATCATTTCGGAAAATTCTCGCGGGGAAAAAAAAATAAAAAAATAATAACTTGCCTGCTTCTATAAAGCATCCGCAAAACAGTGAAATTATCACGACACTCATCACAGGTAAAATGTAGGGTGGGGGTGGGGGGGGGAAAAACAAGGAGAGGTAAAGGAAAAAAAACAGAACACGACACGACTTTTAAAAAAAAAAAAAATAGAAAAAAAAAGGAAGAAAAAAAAAATTATTTCAATCACAACATGAGTTCACATCACAAATCGACTACAAAATATAAAATAAAAAAAGAAATCACTCTCTTTAGTAGTAGTAGACCGTTGCGAGTGACTAGCAATCGTTGACTGAACATGGTTGCTCCGGTTATAAAAGTGGAAGTAGAGAGAGAGAGAGAGAGAGAGACCAACGTGATGAAGAAGGAGTAAAATAAGAAGACAGATGATATTAAACGGATGTGCCTTCAGTGGCGGCGGGAAGTGGCCTCGAAACCGATGGTTTTGTTAGCAGATGTTATTTTATGCACCTGTTATTATTATTATTCTTTTGCTTTTCGTTTTGTTTTAATCCCTTTCCTTCGAAAGTACCTGAATTATTTTATTTTTAATCGAAAACAAATTTTACTTTTTTTTTTTTATTAAAAACAATAAATACTAGGAAAAGAAAATTG
>NW_002987047.1:36797-44332 GCF_000006295.1 Pediculus humanus corporis | reverse complement strand
ATTGACCTTTTATTTATAAATTAAAATCGCATCGCATCGAAAATCAAAATAACAAAATTTAAAAATAATTTTATTATATATTTAAATTTGTTTGCATTAAGCCTCGAGGTTGTAAATGTCCCTCTCTCTCTCTCTCTCACTCTTTTTTTTTCAGGTTCATATAATCCGCCTTCTTCCACTACTGCTTCTTCCTACCGTAATTACGTTATTCTCTTAATGAAATGATAAATCGAGTCCGGTCTTTTTTTCTCTCTCTCTCTCTGTGTGTGTGTGTATAAGAAGGAAAACTGGATTACGTAGGCTCGATGTAAAGTCGTGGGAAAAACTTTAGTTTCATCAGGTCTTTACACTCGAGAGCTCTTTGGGAGGGGGAGAGAGAAAGAAAAAACCTGAAACCGGATTGACTGACACTCGGTCATTGTGTTTTTTTTTTTTTTAAATTAATAATAATTTCAAACCCCATTTTTATCTTTTTTAATTTTCGTCTTTCATACTAATTGGTGACTTTTTTTTATTACATTTCAACTTTTTTCTTATTATTATTATTATCATTATTATTCTTATTATTATTATTATTATTTTCATCGAGTACATAAAATAAATGGGTTGTAATTAATTTAAAAAAAAAAAATACAACAAAATTAAATATAAGAAAAAAAAAAGGTATAAAATGTTTTTTTTTTAATATTTAAATTTAAAGTCGATACGACGATGGGCAACAAGACGATTTTAATACGTTGATAATAGAAAAGTTCTAATTGCAAAAAAAAAAAAAAATTTTTTGACCTCGAAACGAGACGAAAAAAAAAAAAATTTAAATTTGCTACCGTTCGTTGACTAAAATGTATCACACAATGGGAGATTTAAAAAAAAAAAAAAAACCGTCGTGAAAGAAACCTAATCATCGTGGCATAAAACTATTTTTTGATGAGATGCTATATACAAAAAAAAAATTTTTTTTAAACTATAAATTTTATTATTTTTTAATGTTAAAATATATAGCACGCTATATTCTCTCTTTCTCTCTCTCTCCTTCTCTCTCGTTAGTTATTTGAATCATAAAAATGACGTAAGCGAAATAAAAAAAATTTATATATAAGTTTACCTCGTGAAAAAAGAAAAAAATTTTTTTTACTTTTTACCCGGAATGTATTTTTCACATATATATATTTTTGTGAAAAAAGTGGAAGTAGAAAAAATATAAAACAAATAAAAATTTATATATATAAAAACAAAAACAATCAAAGTGCAATTATGAAATAATTAGAGAATAAGATTGAAGAACGAAAAAAAAATGGAGAAAAAAAATGGAGAAAAAAATGAAAAAAAAAAAAAAAAAGATTCTACTGCTCCAGAACTCATGACACGTTCGCCACGAACGAGGCGAGTGCCTTCAATTCAAAGTCTGTTACGTGACCACAAAATTCAAGCGTGGAAGTAACCGGAATAATTTTTTCTGCATTTACGTTTTTTTCGTAACAAAAAAAAAAAAATTTATTTTATAAATTTTTTTTCATTTACCCAATTTATAAATTTTCTTATATTTTAAAAGGTATATTTCGCGCTATAAATATAGTTTATAGAGGTAAAAAAAAAAATCGATGAGATTTTTTTTTTATTTTTTCGCATAAAAAAAAAAAAAAATTGAAATTGTGATATTTATTACATTCATTTTATTCTACTCCGCCACTCTCTTTCTATAATATTATTATTTGATTATATTACAAAAGACCTAGGGAAAATTTACGTGAGTGTGAGAGAAAGAGAGAGAGAGAGTGAGCGGGGGGAAATGTTAAGTAATATAGAAACGGTAGTAATTTCACAGGAACAATAGCATCGTTCTCAAAAAAAAAAGCTGCCCTTGAACCTAAGACTAATTATAACTCAGGTTGATTAAATGAGAGCGGATGGAAAAAAGATAATAAAAAAAAAAGAAAACAAAGAAAGATGTAAGAATTAAGGGAAAAAAGAGAGAGAGAGATAAATAAAGAAAAAGGGAAAAAAAAATTACAAGATATGAAAACCAAAAAAAAAAAAATTTTATTTGAAATTATTTCCCATGTCCACCAACAACCCGAATGCATTATTCATATGTTAAAGTAAAATGTCCATTTTGATTCCGAATAAAAAAAACAAAAAAATATATAAATAAATAAATAATTAGTTAAAATAAATTATTAATTAATTAATTACTTTTTTTTATTACTTAATAATTTTTTTTTCTTTCGGTATACAAAAAAAAATTTGACAAAAAAATTACTCGAATATAAAAAATTAAATCTTCTTATTAATAATATTTTACGCATGCGCATTTACTTATTTTTAATTTTACCTTTTTCTCTTTCCACCCCATCCCTGTCCCCCCTAAAAAAAAAAAAACGATCGTTTTTTTTTTATGTTTTTTTTATTATTATGGGATGGGGTGGAAAGAGAAAAAGGTAAAATTAAAAATTAGTAAATGCGTATGCGTTAGATTTTACTTATTAATAAAAATTTCGACTAAAGAACAACAACAAACAACAAACAACAAACGAAAATTTTTATTTAGTCTTTAAAAAACTTAATTATCATTATTATTATTATTAAACGAATATAATCCCTAACTCATTATTATTTTTAATGCATTGTTTAAAAAAAAAATAAAATTATTTTTTATTTATTTATTTATCTTTTCGTCTCACAATCACACAATCTTATTGTTTGTATACATGTATATATTTTAAATATAAATGATATCGTTAGGCGTCGTCTCCTATCACGTTATCAGATAAACAAAAAAAAAATCACGCGTTTGTTTTTTTTTCTCGTATGGATAAATCTCGAAATATCTCGTTTAAATTATTTGAATTAACGAATCGTTTAATCTTACGTCGTGAATAATAGTTATAATAATGATACGATAATTATTTTACCCCCACCCCCCGCGAAAATGCTTTTTTTTTAACTAAATTTTTTCATTGGGGATCCTCCCGGAAAAAATTAAATTTTAAAAAACGTCGTCAATTTTCTTCTACTCCTCCACATCATCATCATCAATTTTATAATTTTTTTAAGCTTCTTATCAAAAATAATACTTATATTATTATTATTATTTATTTTCAGGGTCCTAAATAGAAAGAAAATAAAACACGCTTAAAGGTTTTCTGAAAATATTTTTGTTTTTTCTTTGCGTGACGTAACGAAAACATATGGAAAATTTTTTAATTAAAATAAAAAAAAATATTTTATTACAATACAAAGCGTAATTTTTTGATCGACCGCGAAATTTCGTTTTAATAATAATAATAATAACACGTTCAAATTATGTGTATTAGTCTATTTAACATTCGCGACGCAGACGACATAAAACTATCTATTACACGAAACATTTAAAAATTACATTAATATTATTATTACTGTTTCCAAAAAACGTTTAATTCCAGGAATAAAATTTTTCTCACATGTTTAAAAAAAAAATTTTAATTAATTTAAATTTGCCATAATTTTTAATAATGACAAATTTTGACCTTGAATTAATAATCGGGCAGCTGTTGCTGATGCTGCTGGTCCTTGGCTTCATCATCACCGCAAGTGGTATTATTCATTTTTTTTTAGTAATTTTTTTTTTTTTAATATAAATATTCATTCGAATTATCATTAAATTTTTTTTTTCGGTAGGGGGGAATTTCAGGGGAGGGATTTAAATTATTATTATTAACGATATAAAACTTTCAGATAAAAAAAGAATTAAATTACGTGAGTCAATAAAAAAAAATAATAATAATAATTAATAATTTAATCAGTAATGGCGTAATAATTAGTCATCATCACTCATGTAACACAATGCAAATTTGTTGTGACGTCATAACAACAACAACAAACGATTGTTCCCTCTGTTTTTTATTTTTCCAGGGATGTTTCGAAAGAGAAAAAAAACAACGACGACGACGACAAGATTTTTATTGGGGACAAGAAGATTTTTATTTTTAAAAAAAAGAAAAAAAAAATTCACAAATGTGAAAATAAGAGTTTATATATGAATCACGAATTCATTTTTATTATTATTATTATTTAAAGCAGACGAAATTATGAATCACAACAATTTAAAAATGAATTTCAACGGAAAAACAAAAAAAAATTATGCAATTAAGTGTTTTTTCGGAAAAGAAAAATAAAAATAAAACTCGTTTAAAAATTATTATTATTAATGAAAACCGATCGATGACGTCATTAAAAAAATCGTCTGCTACAATTTAATAATATAAATAAATAAATAAATAAAATAGTAAAAGTAAAAACGAGAAAAATCACAAAATAAAAAATTATTTTTACAAAAAAAAAAGACTAAAAATTACAAAGTTTTTCTTTTTTTTTTTTTGTATTCTTAATTAAACCGCCATTTTTAATCGTAGCAGAAGACGTAATCCGTTTGAATATTTAAAAAAAAAAAACGTAAAAATTGCATTTAAGAGCTTAAATTAGTAGAATTTATTTCAAATTATTGGCAGGCAGCCTTTCATTAAAAAAAAAAAAAAAAAAATTTTCTTTAAAACGGAAGCTTAAAATTTTTTTTTTTTTTTAATCGTAATACGAAAAGCTAGCAGACGATAATTAGAAAAAATTTACATTGAAATTAATTTGTTTAATTATTCGACTTAATTTTCTTTTTTATTATAATAATAATAATAATAATAATAATTTTTTACATTCATTTTATCTGTAAATTTTTTTTTTTTTTTAATCTTTACGTAAAATTATACAATTTTTTTTTTTTTTTTGAAAAACGAGTAAAAAAAAACGAAGCTTTCGAAGGAAACGAATATAATAATAATAATAATAATAATAATAATAATAATAATAATAATAATAATAATAATAATAATAATGTAATAAATTTTTTTTTTACGGTTTTGTGATTTTCCATCTCAAACTTTTTTTTTTTTTTTTGGTTAATTAATCATCTTATTGATTACAATTTTTTTTTAAATTGAATCATTTCGACGTGAAAAATATTAGTAATTCCCCTCCTCCCTTTTCCCCAATTTATTCCAGCCGTTAAAATAAAAATTATTACAATTTATTTATTAAATTAATAATAATAATAATAATAATAATAAAAGAAAACTTACCAAAACAAATTGATGTGGTAGCCAATATGAAAATAATAATTATCTTCATGATGTTGTTGTTGTTGTTGACAAAATTAAAATTTTACCTAAAAATCAAAAAAAAAAAATTTATGAGATCGAAAACGATAGAAGAAGAAAAATATTTTCTTTCGTTTTAGGAAAAAACTAATAAAGTTTTAGTTTTAGTTTTTTGAGAGAGAGAAAAAAAGTACGAATGCGTCGGACTAAATTTAATATTAACAACAAATTAAATTAAAACAGATAATCATCACATACAGATAAAATATTATTCGCTACATAAAATTTTTTTCCTTTTTTCCTTTTAGTAACTATAATAAATAAAGTTTTAAAAAAACTAGTTTTCTATTTTTTTTAATTTTAAACTTTTTCCTTTGATAAAAAAAAAATTATTACACACGCGCACTCACACACGCACTTTATTTACGTAAAATCATTCGCCGTAATTTTTTTTTTAAGCAGCGTAAAAAAAAATTTCAATTTGTTTATAATAATTGTTTATAACGTGAAATTTTATAGATCATTAATTTTTTCTTTTTATTTAAAGTTGTTATTAACTTAACGAAATCGACGTGTTATGTTATTATTAATTAATAAATTGAAAGGAGGAAAAAAATAAATAAACAAATAAGTAAACGATTTCTAATAGGAAAATTTTTTTTTTTTCGGTACGAAAAGCAATGATGGAAATAAAAATAAAAAGGGTAGCGTATTAAAGGGGAGAGAGAGACAGATAGAGACAGATAGGGGGGAAAGAGAGAGGGGCAGGGAGAAGGGTAGGGAGAAAAGCGTGCAGAATCATCTGTCAAAAATCAAAATCCGCGTAAAAATAATGAATTATTAGTCCCCCCGGAAAAAAAAAAAAAAAAAAAAAAAAACAAAAAAAAATTAAATAAATTTATGCGCATAAGTTAAATATGTAAATAGAGTAATAATTACTCTTCGATATTTAAAAAAAAATTGAATTCAAAACGTTTTTTCTCCAAAAAAAAAACGCTATAAATATATAAATATAAATTTTTTTTTTCCTTCTCCTAAGAATATAATAATAATAATAATAATAATAGTTTTCTTTTTACGAGGAAAATAAGATGAAATAAAAAATGATTCAGAAAAATACAAAAAAAAGAAAAAAATTTTTTTTGGCATAATCGAAACAAGTTAGTTAGTCATTTCATCTCGACTTCGTGATTATGAGTAATTATTGATGAATTTTCTTTCCTTTTTTTTATAGACTATAAAACATTTGCTATTTTTGTCACAAAGATTTGAACGTTTTTTTATTACTTTTTTTCTTATTATAAAATTTAATTTCCATAAAGTTTTTTTTTTTTAATTTTTTTACGTAAGAATAATAAATAATTAAAAATTTGTTTGTAGGAAAGAAAAAAAAATGAATTTAAATAACAATGACGTCATTACAAAACGGTAAAAACAAAATTTCGAACGTTTTAAATGGAAAAGTTATACACGCGCGCGCGCGCACGCACAAACACACCAACAACACGAGGAGTTTGACAAATTTAAAAAAAAAAAAAAGTTCATGATTTGAAAGTTTGTTTTGTAAAAGAAAAAGAAGAAGAAAAAGAATAAAAAATATATATATTTTTCTAAAGTTTCTTAAAATTTTATAAAGTTTTTGGATAAATACGAAAAAAGAAAAAAAAGAAAACGTTAATAATAATAATAATGATGATGATGATGATGACGATGATGATATTTGAAATAAATCAATAAAAAAAAAAAAAATAAATAAATAAATCAAAGTCTTGCGTTGTATTTTTTTTTTTCATGATTGAATTTTAGTGATAACGAATGATAAAAATTAAAAATTCACTCGACGGCACGGATAAAATAATAATAATGATAATGAATAAAAAAGAAAAATTTGAAAATTCTCAACAAAAAAAAAAAATCCAGACAGACGACGTTAAATTACGTAAAAAAAGTCAAAAAAGTCAAAATTTTTTTTTTGTTTGTTAAATGTTGGGCGTGACAAACACAAACACACACACACACAACAAAAAAAAGAAATTTTATATGTTTGCTTCTGTTCGTAAGTTTGTTGTTGTTGTTGTTTGTTTGTTTTTGTTCTTGCACACACACGTGAAAGTGACAGAAAACACGTCTGACCTTGAACTTTGTTTAAAATAATAAGCTAAACGTAAAAAAAAAAAACGATAATATTTCTTTCTCTTTTTTTTTTTTTAAATTCTGGAAAAGTTATGAATAATAATAATAATATTATAAATTATATTAATGAGAGAATACGAAATAAAAAGTGAGAGAGAGAGAGAGAGAAAAGAGAAAAGCAGAATAAGAGAGAGAAAGAAAGAAAAAGTCGGATAGAAGATGTAAAAAAAAAAAAAAACAAAGAAAATTATTATTATTATCATCATTATTATTTTT
>NW_002987047.1:35196-36777 GCF_000006295.1 Pediculus humanus corporis | reverse complement strand
ATCGTATAAATTTTTTCTAACTGGAGAAAAAAAAGAAAAGAAAATTCCAGAAAATTTTTATATAAATAAATAAATAATTCAATCAACCGTAACGAATAATTAATTACATTTATTTAAAAAAAAGGCAGGAAAATTTTTTACTCATTATAATTTTTTTTTTTTAAAATAAAAAATTAATTACTTACATAAATATTAAATCGATTAATATGATTTACGAAGGATTTTTATTTTTTTATGTTAAAAAACAACAAACGACGCAACGGAAACAACAACCAACAAACGACAATTTTCACAAACACCTGAAAGTAAAGAAAAAAAAAAAAATTTTTTTTTTAAATTTAATTTCTTTAAAATGTTTTTCTTATTTTTTTTTTCTCCTCTACGGGGAGAAAATGGGAGAGGGAAAAAAAGTGAGCAGGGGGAAAGAGTTGCGTGCGTGCGTGCGTGTGTGTGTGTGTATGGGGGAGGAAGAAGAGGGGGTTGGGAACGGAGCGGGAAGAATTCAGAGTTAGTAAATTCAAAAATTCATAAATAATAAAATTTTCAAAGGAGAAAAAAAAAAAATCCAAAAGACTTTTTTTCTCTCTCTCTCTTCCTGTATATTAAACCTCAAAAAGGTTTTGAAAAATCCATTGGGAAAACAAATGGTCAGTTGGCTCTCTACGTGGTACGCGGCGTTATTCCCATTTGGGCCATTACATTTGAAATATTAAACGCATCCCAAAACGAGTTTCTTTAACCTTCCTTCTTCATAATAACTTACTTACATCCTTACTTTTGTACTTTATTTATTTTTTAATTTTTTTTCCTTTTTTCCTTTTTCATTTATTTTCCTTATTTTTTTCCCCTCTCCTCCCCTTCCTCCTCTTTCTATTTTCCCCATCCACCCCCCGTGAAATAAAATAACGTAAATTTATACCTTATGAAAATTATTATAATACGTTATGAAAATAAATAAATAAATAAAAATTATTATTATTATTATTAACGCTGGTAATTTATTATTAAATATTATTTAATTTTTTTTTGCCCGTTTTGTTGTTATCGATGTTACTTATGCGAATTAATTAAAAAAAAAAACAAAACGAAAAACCTGATTCCACGATTTTATTTGTGCCACGTTATTTTATTTACAAAAAATAAAATAAAATGGTGGGAGTGTAAAAAAAATCCCAAAACTTATTTCATTTATTTGTAATTAAATCTACAAAGTTATAACAAATTAATGACGTCATTCAAATAATTGAAATTTTATAATTATTACGATTAAAAAAAAAACAAAAAAAAAAAGTATGGGAAAATATCAAATTTAAAAAAAAAAATAAATCGATTTCTTTTTGTTTCTTTTAATAATAATAATAATAATAATAATAATTTTATTTTTATTAAAATCCACACACAGACACACACACACACACAGATTGAATATATCTTAAAACTTAATGGGGATTTTTACGAAAAGAAATTATAATAATTCCCACATTTCTATGCTTTCCATTTGAAATACCGCAGATGCATTTCGATATTGGTTTCTTATATATATATATATATATATATATATATATATATATATATATTGAA
>NW_002987047.1:28513-35176 GCF_000006295.1 Pediculus humanus corporis | reverse complement strand
ATATATATATATATTGAAATACGATTTTACTTTGGTATATATATTTATGTGTGTGTGCGTGTGCGCGTGGGCGTAAGGTAAAAAGAACTGTTGGAAATCGGGTAAAATAAAAAAAATCGGGGAGAAATAAGGTAACCTAAAAAAAAAAATAAAAAGAACGAAGAGAAAATCTGGGAGAAAAATAATTATTATTAATTGTGACGTCACTCGAATTGTTTTTTTACGTCATACATTTTCGAGGTGATTTATTTGTTTTAGATTATTATTAACGTAAGCCCCCTAAAAAAAGTTATTTTACATTTATCAATGATAATGGTGAAAATTTGAGTGATTTTTGTTTAATAAATAAATAATTTAAAAGCGTGACCTTTGACATTCATAAACGCGTTTATAGTCGCATTTTTTAAAAAAAATTATAGTCTACCATAGATACTATTTAATATAGATGGGTTTTAAGTTTAGATTTATTTATAAATAAATAAAAATAAAATTATTATTGAGTTAATAAAAAGTTAACGCTTTGAAAAGAGACTTGTTAATAATTTTTTTTAAGCCTCAATATATTAATAATTATTATTATTTATTAAAAAAATAAATAAGTAAATAAATAGAAGTATTAAAACATATGTACGTACATATATCGTATAAATGATAAGAAGGAAACATATATATATTTAAGATTACGTTTAATTTTATTATTACCTGTTTTAATTTTTTTTTTATAATCTTTTACGAAAATAAAATACTCAACTAATTCGTTCGTTAAAAATAAAATTAAAGTATTAATAATGATAATGATGATAATAATAATAATTTTATTATACGAATGATACCGCATCACAATATAAATATTAATAAATTTTATAATTTACAATAATATGCAATTAAATTTTTTTTTACCGAAAAATTTTATTATTATTATTTAATAATACATAAACAAAAAATTTTCGTTCGATTACGTTTAATAATAAATAAAATAAATTAAATCGTCGATAAAAAATTTATTAATCAATAAGTCGATGAGGATTTAATAAAAAAAAAAAGCTTTTTTAACACGTGGTGTCAAATTTAACGAAAAAATAACCGAAAAAAACAAAAAAAAATTCGTTTTGACGTTCGATTTATTATTATTATTTTTTAAATGATAAAAATTTTTATATTTATATGTACAAAAAAAAACCTATCAAATAATTTTAAATTAAAGCAGACGACGTTTATTAAGAATAATGACGTTAAAAACGAGCCACTTTTCAGTCACGTTATTTAACCGATACTGAACGAAATTGACACAATTCGAATAACCATAAATTCACGTCTACGGATAAAGAAAGACCTAAAAAAAAAAAAAATAGCAAAGCATATGAAAAAAATAAACGTGGCAGAAGTGATTGATAGAAACATAAAACAGAACCGATAAAAAAAATAATAATGTTTACCAAATGAAAGGAAAGTAAAAAAAAAAATAAAGTTCGTTTCGTTAAGTTACAAAAAAAAATTTCAAATTAATAATAATTTATTAAACTTATTAATTAATATATATTATTTATGTAAATATTTATCTATAATTTAATACGATGGGGTGTGTAAAAAAAAAATCAGGTATGATAAATAAAAATTTTTTGTTGGAAAAAAAAATCTCATTTTTAAGGTTGACTGATTTCGTGGCGTGACGTGGAATTAAACATTTGCCACGTCTACTCATTATTTTAAAACGCAAAACTAATTCCACGAATTTTTACATTAAAACAATTAATTATTTACACGATTTAAAAAAATAAAATTTCAATTTAAACGCTTCGTCAATACATTTTTTATTCATTTGCTACCGTGTAACAAAATAAAAAAAGAAAAAAAAGTGATCGAGGGGGAGGGGGAGGGGAGAAAGCAATGAAGGATAGCAAAAACTTTAACTATTGGACATTTAATTATAGAAAACGCGATGATTTCAAAATTGAAAAAAAATTTTTTTTTTCTTTAATCACCGCCATCTTTTTTTTTCTTTTTTACTTTCTTTCTCTTCATCTTTTTATTTCGTTCAATTTAACATTTCAATATTTAAGAGTTGGTACCACTGAAATTTTCATTTAATTATTATAATTTACCTTTTTAATATTCTTTTAACCGAATCGTTTTAAATTAATGTAAAAAAAAGAAAATTTTTTTTCTTTTTCCCGACTACGGAATGAATGAATGAATGAATAATTTTTCATTTTCTGCGACATTTTTCTTAATTAATTATGTTAATTATTTTATTTTATCTCGTAAATTATATTCCTTAATGGAAAAAAAAACAATATTTTTCGCGAACTGTGTGCGTGTGTTTGCTTGTTTTTAATTTTTTTCCCTTTTTTTGGGGAGTAAGAGGGGAGGAAATTAGTTACAAATATTTAATTTAATTGTATTCTATTTTAATTTTATAATAATAATAATGATAGATTTTCGATTGTTTTTTTTTATTCGTTTCCAAAAAAAAGTAAAAATGGATACTAAAAAAATTTTTTTTTTATAGAGAGAATGTAAGGGAAAAAAAAATTTGAAGAGAGAGAGAGAAATTTCTAGATAGAATGAAAATATATAAAAAAAAAAAAGATGAATGGAAATGTGAGGAAATTAAATAAAATTTTATTATGAGAAAATTATGCAGAAAAATTCAAATATAAATTTTTTTTTTTTTTCATTTTCCAATTCTAATAGAAAATATACTTTAAATCATAGCCTACCAACCGAATCGGTGACGTGGAACCAGATGTGTTGTGAAAGAAGAATGATTCCTACTTTAAATACGGTATATATATATATATTTTTTTTACGTGTATTTTCTCTCTCTCTCTCTCGCGCGCGTTACGCGTTCCATCATTATTAAAAATTTATCCGGTGAGAAAAGAAAAAAAAAAAAATTTCATTTTTTAATTTTTTTAAAATTTTATTTTGCTACGGTCAATGATTTGCTGTAACTAAAACCCGGGAAATTATTTCAAAAAAAAGAAAAAGAAGGAAACGCTAATTTGTTTTTCTTATTAATTTCTCCCAAAAGGTTTGAAGGCTGTGTAGTAAACCTTTTAAATAAAATCACAGGTCGTCATTTTTATTCATTGATTTTGGTCCCAGTGGAGGATTAAGGTTTTTTTTTTTTTTATTATTTTTCAACACTTTCTCTCGCAAAACGCTTTTTTTTTTGGAAAATAAAAATGGGGGGAAATTTTTTTTACTTCCGCCACGTATATTTTTTTTTCAGATACTAATCTTACCACCTTCCGAACATTTTTTTAAATTTAAAAAAAAAATACACAATCGTGGTTTGTGCTTATAAAAAAAAAAATTATTTAAACGTGGCAAAAGAAAAGAAATATAAAACAAAGTAAAAAATTATTAATTATTACTTAATTTTTTTTGTTACATTCGAAACTAATATTTATTATATAATTTATTTAAAGTATAATAAAAAAAAAACATAAAAATAAAAAAAAAAAATTATTATCGTAACTTTTTATATATATAATTTTATTGCCGCCATTTTTAATTTTTTAAATAAAAATTATTTTTAATTACTTTTTCTTTAGAAAACTTGAGAACGAAGAACGACGACGACGACATTTTTTTTTTTTCGAAACGATTTAAATTCTGTGAATAAAAAAAATTAAATTTTAAACGCCCTAAAATGTAAATGTTGCAAAAAAAAAAAAAAACTTTTTTTTCCATCATCATCATCATCATCATCGCCATCGCCATCTTATTCTTTTTAACTTTGCCTTCCTACAGCAATAAAATTTATTGTTAACACTTGAAATTTCTTCTTCTTCTTATCCTTTAATTTTTTTTTTCGTTAATTTTCGTTGCCATTTCTGTCAGCCACATGGTTTTCTCTATTTATTTTTATTTTTATTTTTTTTTATTTTTTCGTCTGTTTTTATTTGCGACTCTTGTTAAAAAAAAAAAAAAAAAAAAAAAAAAAAAAACTAATATTATATTCTTTTCATGCCAAAAAATATATCGCCATTTTTTTTTTTTTGAGGGGAGGGAGAAATTAATTTTGAATTAATATAAATTTAATTTATAACATTAAATAACAGATGGTTGATTGTTTAATTTTTTTTTTTTTTTTTTTGTAAAAAATAATAATAATAATTAATCGTTCTCGAAATTTTTTTTTTGCAAACATTTATGTGGGGGACCCAAAGAATTAACGGTAATGAACTAATTAATTTTTTTTATATTTTTTTCCAATTGCAAAATGAAATAAACGATGATGATGATGATAACGCTTAAAAAATTTATTGTAAATAAGGGAAGCATTCATAACAACAACAAAAAAAGGGAAACGAATCGTGTAAGCAGTGTGAGACGTGTCATAAAATACCGCCAAAATTTAAATGTTTATTTTTTTTTTGGAAATCAAGTAGAAATATGGATAATTCCAATTACTGCTGCTCGAAACGTTTCGAAATTAAAAACCACGTTAATAATAGTAATAAAATTATTTATTTTACGATTATAAATCGAAGAACCGGAAGTTGACTTGAAGAAAAAAAGAGAGAGAAAAAAAACGTTTATCTCTTGCACCCGCTCGCGCATTTTCTCACAACAAATTTTAAAAAATAATTTTTTTATGTGACGTTTTCTTTTTTACCACAAAAGTTTTTGTGTTTTTTCCAAAAAAAAAAAAAAAACACAAAATTTTCTTTTGCTCTTCTTTAAAATTTTCCATCAAAAATTATTATTATTATTATTACTTAAAAAAAATAAAGAAAAGATTAAAACTGGAAAACTCTTAAGGGATCGTTAAACACGACGTCCTGACTTCTTTATCCTTTATCTAAAAAACGATTCATTTGTCTTTAACACCTCGTTAGGTTTAAAACAAATCATACTTGACTTTTTTAAACAACCAAGACAACAATCCAACAAATTAAAAAAAAAAATTATAAAAAATGATAAAAGAGCAAAAGAATAATAATAATGTATACATTACAAACGGAGAAGGAGGAGCAGAAGGAGAAGGAAGAGGAAGAGGAGGAAAAGTAGGAGGAGAAAATGAAAAGTTTTAAAATAAAAATTATTTTCTGTCTTTCTCACTCGCAGTTCACCAATTTCTCAATTTATTTATTTTCTTCGTATATATATATATACTTATATATATAATATATTTATATTCGTATATATATATATATATATATATATATATATATATATATATATATATATATATATATATATATATTAACTTTAAAGAAAACAAAAAAAAATATACTAAAACTTTTTTTTTTTAAACAACTTTCTTTTTATTCCTTTCGATTGTGATAATGTTTTATCATCGTCGTATAAAAAAATTCGACATCAAAAGAAAAAAAGAAAGAAAAAAAAAAATTTTTTTTTACACGCGCACGCGTTTTCCCCCTCCCAATTTCCCTTCCATCATTTTTTTTCTTCTTAAAACGAAAAAAAAAAAAGAAGACACAAAGAAAACACAAAAAAAAAAGAAGAAAAAAAAATTTATTAAAAAAAAAAAAATAATAATAATAATAAAAATGGCGAAAAAAAGAATTTAACTGGATGGATAAAAAAAAAAAAAAGAAAAACGAAATTCTTTGAGGTGTGAAAAAAAAAATTTCCTTTAGCAAAAAAAAAAAAAAATCGATTTTAGTTCGAGTTTGTATAAAAAATTTTTTTTTTTTTTCCCTTGTCATTTTTTATAAAAGAAAAGAAAAAAAAATGGATAAAATAAAATAAAAATGAACCCCTGCATTTTTGTAGGGGCAGGGGCCGGGGCCGGAACCGGGGCAACCGCCGTAGCAGCAAAAAAAAAAAAAAGGCAATTATAAATTTTAAATTAGGCAATAAATATAATTCGGTTAACGGGAGCAAAAAAAAAAAAAGGGTTTCGAGTTTAAATTTTTTTTTTTTTTTTTTTTTTTTTTCAATCGACGATATAAATTGATTAAAAAGCAAAAAAAAATTTATTATTATTATTATTATTACTCTATCGTAAAAATTATTCATATCTCAAAAATGTCATCTTGCATACGAACAAAATGATTTACTCCCCATTATTATAAAAAAAAAAATGTCTTACTTAATTAAATCGGTGCGTCAAATACCCCCGCCTCCACCCCCAATAATAATTTAAATTAGTTGTTTTAAAATTTTGTTTTCTTACGAGCAACAAACGTTACAACTAAACATTCTTAAGGTTTAAAGAAAATGTTAAAAACCCTCATCCCTTTCTGAAAGGGAAACCTCAAAAGGACTCTGACAAATACTTAAAATAACAATAACAATAATAATAATAATAATTAAAAAAAACTTACCAATTTTCGATTTTGAATTCTTATCAACATCTGTAACAACAATAATAAAATCGGTTAGTTGGTTTTCTTATAACAAACAATAATAATAATAACGAAAATAATATATAAAACAATAGCAATATGGAAATCAAATTTTTCTTTTCTTTTTATTTTTTTTATTCTTCAGCGAAATTTTTCATTTTGAAAACTAAAAAAGAAAATACAGAAAAAGGGAAAACGAAAAAAAAAAAAAAAAATTTTCTTTTTCTGTTTGTATGTGTGTGTGTGTATTTTGTTTTTTTTTTTTTTATATTTATTTTTCCTGTTGTTTTTCCATACAATTTATTTATTTATTTTTTCCTGGAAAACACTGGATTTT
>NW_002987047.1:27760-28493 GCF_000006295.1 Pediculus humanus corporis | reverse complement strand
GGAGAAGTAATTTAATTTTTTTTTTTTTTTTAAAGAATTATTTTCCTATATATATTTTTCCCCCCCCCCCCTTTTTCTTTTTTTTCCGTTGATTTTAAATCAAAATTTTTTTTCTAACGTTAAACATGATGAATAATAACACAAACGACAAACAAATTTTTTTTTTTTCCCCGTTAATACAAAACATAAATCGAAATAAGAAAGAAAAAAAAAGCGTGGAATAATTTACAATAATGATGACGTTTTTTAAATCACGTGATTATTATTATTATTATTATTATTATTATGCTAAAAGGGCATAAGTAACATGGGGATAAAACGTTTTTTTTCAATAATTCAAAAATCATGACCATATAAGGAGTATAAAATTATAAACCAATCAGAATTGAGAATTATTAATATGACGTCACGATGAGATGAAATCTGATTCGTTTAAATGATTTCGTCACGTTGCAATACGTGAACGTTTCCTTTTTTCATTTTATTTTATTTTTTACATACTTGAAAAAATAAAAATAAAAAAGTTTCGTTTTATTTTAAAAAAAAAAAAAAAAATTCGCCATTTTAAAAAAAAAGGAATGAGAGGGAGAAAGGAAAAACAAAAAAAAGGGAAGAGAAAGGAAAGAAATAAGAGGAAAAAAAAACGATTGAAAAAAAAGGAAACAGATTAAGGTGAAGTTTTTAGTTTGTTTTGGAGATTTAATGTTTCAGACCTCGAGGGAAAACCACCGTG
>NW_002987047.1:24797-27740 GCF_000006295.1 Pediculus humanus corporis | reverse complement strand
AACCTGAAAACCTGGTCAATTTGTTTGGGGAACCCTTAAAAACGAAAAAAAAAAAAAAACGAAAAAAGAAAAGAAAAGAAAGGCAAAAAAGGAAAGAGAGAGAGAGAGAAAAAAAAACAAAATGTCGAAAATTTCAACATGGATTCCTTGACACAAAACTTCATGGGTTGAATATTCAATGATGGCCGCCGACATATTGAAAGTTAAAAATTTTTTTTTACGTCAAATTCATGAATTCGTGTGAACTTTAAAAAAAAAAAAAAAAAATTTAAATTTTTATTTTAAAAAATTATTGTTTGTTTGTTTCTTTGTTTGTTTGTTTGTTCGACGGAAACAAAATTTAAATAAAATAAAATTTAAAAAAAAATGAAAAAGAGAGAGAAAAAGTAATTTAAAAAAAAAATTTTTTTTTCTCGATAAATTTTAATTCCACGTTAAATTTACTTTAATCTCATCAAAGTCCACCACCTGAAATTAACAACAACAACGACAAACAGTAATAATAATAATAATAATAATAATAATAATAATAATAAAAGTAAAAAAAATTTTCTCGTTTCGTTTATCGAAAGGAAACGATATCTCGAACAAAACAAAAAACCATTTTAACATTATTTAATTAATAATTAACGATCTATATTTTATTTTGATGAGCGAATTATTATCATTATTATTATTTTAAACTCGGTGTAAAATTAATTATTATAAGGTTGGTCATTTTGTTTTAAACAATATATAAAATATTCTCAAAAACAAGCAATTTTAAACAAAACTTTAAATTTTTCCGCTCGACCGGAAGAGGAAAAAAAAATACAAAAATTTTTTAATTTTATCATCATCATTATCATCATCAAAACATATTTTGTTTTTATACTAAACCGTTGAAAATATTCAAACAATATCATTTAAAAAAGAATTTAAAATATGTATATTAGTCGAATAATAATAATGATGATGATAATAATAATAACATTCCGGTTTTAAGCGTAAAAAAAAGAAAATCACAAGTACTTAAAATGGCTGCCATTTTTGTTAATTTTTGTCAAAAGGTTTTTTTTTTTTTTTGTTTCGTTAGAATAATAATAATAATAATAAAATTTCATTATTTTTTAATTTAATACAAATTTTAACGTCATTATTCGGTCGTTGTCGTCATCGTCGTCGTTTGCTACAGATGCCGTTTTTGTCAAAGTAAAAAAAAAAAAAAAAAAAAAAAATTTTACTTTTGGTAGTGTTAATAAACGCGACAAAATTTTTCACTTTTTTCTTTGTCATCGTACTCATCATCATCATCATCGTCGTCATCGTCGACGTCCTTTTTTCCTTTTTAATAATAATAATTTTCATTAGTTAAAAAAAAAAAAATCTTTAGTAATTTTCCTTTTCATACTCATTACAACAAGAAAAATTCAAAGGAAAATTCTTAAATTTAATTTTTTTTGTACTCGAAAAATTTTTTTTGTAAAAAATTTAATCGGTAGTAGTAGTGATAGTAGTAGAGTTATAAATTTATATTTTGACATATTTTTACGAGGTAGATTGAGGAAAAAATGCTGTTGTTGTTGTTTCTGCTGCCACGTCGTATTAGTGTTGGAGTTAAAAAAAAAAAAAAAATATGTTTACATTTTAAAAAAATTTGAAATTTTTGTTGTTGTTTGTTTTAACCCACAAAAAACGTAGCGGGGTAAATTTTAAAATTTAAATTTAAATTTAAACCTTCGAAAAAAAAAAACGTGTCAGCAATCGGCTTTCGAACAACAACAACAACGGCAAACATTAAAATTTATACCATTTTTTTTTTTTTTTATTGTTTGGTTGTCGACGTTATTGTTGTAATATTTTTGTCTTCGTCTTACATTTTTACAAAGTTTTTTTTTATTATTATTGTATTTCATTAACCGTTTTTTTTTATTTACTTTCCTTTGAAAAAAACCTTTTTTTCTTTCCTTTTTCTTTTTTCCCAACTCTTAAAAAAAAATTTACTTTGTTATCAGTCTAAAAAGTTTTTCTTAAGTTTTGACCTTTAAAATCTTTTTTTATCTTTTTCTTACGATTAAAAATTTTCCTTTTTTCCTTTTTTTTCCTTTTTTTTACTTTATTAATTTTATGATTTAAAAAAAAAAAAAAATTTCTTTCAAGAGTTTTGAAATTTATTGCATTTTTATTTTGTGGTTGTACGTTTGTTAATCAACAAACAACACACAAACTTATTTTTTTCGTTTTTTTAAATTACTTTTATTTATTTTGACGGTTTATAAAATGGTTGAGGTTGACTAAAAATCGCGATTTACGTAACGGAAACAAAACAACAACAACAACCCGACACAACAAACAAACAAAGAAACAAATATCGATGTTTATAGGCCGAGTAAAAATATTTTTTCTTTTCTTTTTATTTTTACAATTTGATTTTTTTACAAATAAAAAAAAAAACCGCGGGAGTGGGGGAAGTGTGGAGTGTGGAAGAGTGGGAGGGGAAAGAGAAAAATAAAATAAAAATAAAAAAAAAAGAGAAAAGAAAAAAGAAAAGAAAATGTGTGTGTTTGTGTGTGGTAAAAGGGAAATTGCTGACTTGCTGCGAAAAAATTTATTTTTGAGGTTAAAAATTACTCAGCAAATTTTCTTTTTTTTTTCATTTTCGTTTGTTGCAACCGGAAGAAAAAAAAAAAAAAATTTTATTTTTTTTTTATTGTTACGCGTCGAATTATATATATAAAAAAACTATTATTATTATTATTATTATTATTATTATTATTATTATTATTATTATTATTATTATTATTATTATTATTATTATTATTACTATTTTTTCACTCTAAAGAAAAAATTATATATAAATATGTGGATTTATGTACGAATCACGTGACAAAACAAAATTTTATCCGGTTATTGTTAAGTTTTTTCTTTCTTTTGTGGATCCTCTGTTGTCGTGTTAAAAATACA
>NW_002987047.1:24015-24771 GCF_000006295.1 Pediculus humanus corporis | reverse complement strand
TATTTTTAGAGATTCTGTAAGAAGTAAAAGTTTAAAAGCCGCCAGCAAACTTTTACTTTGTATAACTTTTCTTTTACTTTTTTTTTTTTTTTTTTAAATAATAATAATGATGATGATGATGATGTTGATGATAATAATAATAATAGTAATAATAATAATAATAATAAATAAAAGGAAAAAAAAAGTTTTTTTTTTTTTTATTTGAAGAATTTGATGAAAAAAATTTTATTTTTTATTTTTATTTTTGCGCATTAAAAATAAAAAATAAAAAAAACTTGAAAATAATAATAATAATAATAATAATAATTTTTTTATTAAAAAATCGATTTAAGGTCTACGCATTGATAAGTCGATCGATCGATCGATTCATCGATTTCGAAACGGGAAAAAAAAATTTTTTTTTTGTTTAAATCCGCGGTGAAAAAAAAAATTTTTTTTTTTTTCAAATCGTTTAAATGCATTTAAAATTATTATTATTATCATACCTATTATCTTTATCATAACTGTTATGGCTATTATTATTATTATTATCATTATTCTGGATTTCTTTATGCATTTTGATGGAAAAAAAAGGGTAATGATTCGCGCATTAAAATTCAAACTCGGTTATGCAGTTTTTTTTTTTTGCACAATCGGTAAAAAAAATCTAAAAATTTATTCAATATAATAAATCTTTTTTGTTTTTTTTTCCCCATTTGCAAAAAAAAAAAAATTACTACAATGCGTGTAATAATTTATTCGTGTGTTTATTTTAAT
>NW_002987047.1:22375-23657 GCF_000006295.1 Pediculus humanus corporis | reverse complement strand
ATTATTGTTTCTATTACCGCAATAATAATAATTATTATTATTATCATTATCGTTTGTTAGTTGCGTGTGTTTGTGAAGTATCATCGTAGGTTCCCACAAAAATCATTAATTTTTTAATTTTTTTTTTTTTTAGTTTCTTAAGAAAAAGTTTTCTTCGATGCCTTCGCCATATTAAAAAAACAAAATTTTTTTTTCACGCAATTTCCCAAGAGTAAAATGAAAAAAAGTTTATTTTGAAATAAACGTTTTTAAAGATTTTTTTTTTTTTACCACTCATGGATTAATTTCTGTTAATTCGAATCCAATAATAATAATAATAATAATAAATTTTTAAGTTCTTATTAGTCGTTTAAGGTATATACGAAACAACAGGAACAGGAACAAACACAAACAAACACAAAAAAAGTTTTTTTTTTTTAAATAAATCTAAGACTTCAAAAGAAATTTTTATTTTCTTCTTATTTTATTATTATTATTTTTTTTTTCATTTAATAGAAATGTTTTAGATTAAATTAATCTACATAATTTTTCTTTCATTATTCAATTTCAATAAAAGTTTTGTTTAAATCAAATTTCCCACAGGAAAGGATTTTATTTACTTAAATTACTAAAAATTTAAAAAAAAAAACTTTTTTTTCCTCCTCTTCCAACTATTCGCCTTCCTCTCATATTCTCTCTCCGATTCAGTCGATATTTACTAATGTAATAGTTTTTTTTTTTTTATAAGAAGATTTTAGTATGTAATGTAAAATAAATAATTACAACAATCATTTTAAAAAACAAAAAAATGGGAATTGAAAATCGTATGTAATTTTATTTACGTACGTTTCGACGCGGCAAAAAATTTTTTTTTAAAATTCGTTTCTGGTTTAAATTTTTGAAAAAATTTCTTAACATTTCCCGCGCTTTTTTAAATAAATTTTAATAAATGAATAAAAAGAGAAAAGTAAAAAAAAAAAAGAAAAAAAAACTTTATTTTATGAATTACTTAAAAAATTTACGCAATATTTATATGCACCCAAAATTTTCTCTCCTTTCTTTTTACTCTCTCTTTATCCTATTTTTCGCTACAAAAATAAAGGATAAACGGGAAAAAGGAAAAAAAAAAAAAAAAAAAACTATGGAAGAAGAGAAGTAAGTTTAGAGGAAGGAAAAATAAAAAAAAAATCGGTTAAAGCCAATAAATCCCTGATTTACGGCTTTTAAATTCTGGGCTCGAAACAAATTTATATGTTTATTATTATTATCATTGTTATTATTATTATTACCCTATATATATATA
>NW_002987047.1:14792-22322 GCF_000006295.1 Pediculus humanus corporis | reverse complement strand
TGATAACGCGTGATGTTTGTTTTACTTCATTTTTTTTTTTTTTTTGATAAGAAAAAAAAATGGCGTCGCTCGTAAGATGATGAAATAAATTAAATTTTCAAATTTTTTTTTAAATTTCTTTTCTTTCTGTAAAAGAAAGAGTGGAGTATCAAAGGAAAAAATTAAATGGTTAAAAGTACTTTTTTTTTTTTAAATTAAAAATTATAGCAAAAAGAAAACGCCAAAGGAAAAAATTACTATCGAGAAAATAAAAAGGAAAAAAAAAAAATTAAAAAAAGTCATTAGAAGGATTAAAAAATAAAAAAAATTTTCCATTGGAATTTTTCTTTTACTGTTTATGAGAACTACGAGTATCATTTAATGATAATTACTATATTAAAAATGAAAAAAAAAAGGAAACAATTAAAGGGTTGAAAAAAAGGAAAGCGAGAAATGAAAAAAAAACTTTTTTTTTTCATCTCGAAAGTTAACGACTTAGGATTATTTTAAGGTGTTAAACCAAATTGGTTGGTTGTTGGATTAGTATGATTGTCGGTCGTTTCAACTCAACCCTTAACAAACAAAAAAAAAAAAATTCAACCCTTAAAAAAAAATTTTTTTTTTTTTTTTTTCAAAAGAAAACTTTTACGTGCATAAATTCTTGTCGAATAATTTTTCCGGAGTATTTTTTTTTCCGTCTGACTTGTTCGGTTCTTTGAAAAAAACAAAAAGGAAAAAAGAAAAAAAAATTTCCTTTGACTAAAAAACAACATTTTTTGTTTTTACATTATCGATCCGACGAAATAAATAAATAAATAATTTTTTTTTTCTTCCTTTGATAAACATTATTCCTTTGGGAGATTTTCATTGGTGAAGGTAATTAACTTTGGGAAGGGGAAGAAGGGAGGAAGGAATAAAGGAGAAAAAATCGTAAATTTTCGACGAAAGGAAAAATTTGACGGACATTTGAAATTTTTCCTTCGACTCTCTTTTTCTTGCTTTCGAACGAAAAGGAAAACAAAAGAAAACCCAAAAGAAATTTTCATAAATAATTTAAATTTGTATTTTTAATTAAAATAGAAAAACAGTGAGAGAGAGAGTGGGAGACAGAGAGAAAGAGAGAGAGAGAGTGGGAGACAGAGAGAAAGAGAGAGAGAGAGTGGGAGACAGAGAGAAAGAGAGAGAGAGAGTGGGAGACAGAGAGAAAGAGAGAGAGAAGAAACGAAAGGATATAATAAATTTATTGGTAAATTTCAATGGAATTCACCGTGTCCGTCAATCGATTTGTCGGTTTTCATTTTATAAATTTAATGGTAAAAAAAAAAAAATAATTTTTTTTTGCGAGGGCGGCGGGCGAGTGGGAGGGGGAGGGGAAAGTTTGGGGAGAAATGAAAATCTCTTGGGGGCATCCGAAAATTGATTTTATAAAATCTTTTATCTACGAATCACTTTCCATTCTTTGCTTTAGTCAGCCATTTATAAAGATTTTTGCTGACATTTATTGTAAATTGAAATTTTCCTCAAATTGTCCTTTTCCTAAGTTTTGGTAGACGTTTTAAAAAAAAAAAAAAAAAAGGACCTCCCCACCACCTATCCTTTCCTCTTCTTCATATAACTCTCCATTAATATTCTTTTTTTCTTTTCTTTCCCTCCCACTTTCCCTCTCCCCCTTTTTTTAATATTCGTTTCCTTTTCCAGTTTAAAAAAAAAAAATAATTTTGGAGATTTAAAAAAAAAAAAATTTTTAAATAATAATTTGAAAATATTTTTTTTTTTTTTTAGTTGAGTCGGCTTACATTTTTTTCCATTTCATTTCCTTTTCCTTTTACAACCCCTCCCCTTCTACTCCTTCCTTTTTTCAAAAAAACAAAAAAATAAAATTTTGAAAAATTAATTATAAACAATATTGAAAAAAAAAAAACAAAAAACTTTTTTTTTTTAAATTTAAAAACATAATCCATTCCATTTAATTTTTTTCCTTTCCTTTTCTTTCTTCCTTTTTCTTTCCTTTTTTTTTTTTAAACAGAACTAATTAAGCCAATCCGGATAAAAATTAACTGGAAAAAAAGTTTTGGCAAAAAAAAAAAGAAAAAAAAGTTGAATAAATCTTTTGGGTGAATTTTATCAAAAGTTATGAGATTTTAAACTGTTTTAACTTTTTTTCACCTTTTCCAACTTTCTCTCTCTCTCTCTCTCTCTCTCTTTCTCTTCATTTTTCTTTTCCTTTTTTTTTCATTCTTCATAATTTTTATTTCATTTTTTTATACAATTTTAATTTTGGTTACTCAACTTTTAACAAAGTTTTTAGGTAAATTTTAAAGAAATAAAAAAAAAAACAAATTATTTTTCTTTTTTTTTTTGAAGTATTATTTATTAATATTTATTTATATTTTGATGTATAAAATAATTTATTATTTAATTATTAATAAAAAATTAAAATTTTACCCCCCCTCGAAAAAACCCCAAACCCTCACCCCCCCCCTGTTTTCCCCTTTTTTTTTACACAATAAAAACGTCTCGTTGATTTTTTTATATACGTAAAAATAAATCTTCGGACAATTTCAAATAAATTTTTTTTTTTTTTTTTCAAAAAGGGAAAATCAATTTTATTATTTTAAATTTGTTTGTTTCTTTTTTTTATGGTGTACAAAAAAAAATGTCGTCTGCTGTATAAAGAATACAAATTGTTAAAAAGAATAATAAAAAAAAAAAAAAGGTTTTTGATGAGGGTCAACGCGATGGAAAAATTCACATGTTCAATTGACCGGAAATAATTTTATTAAACAATAACAATTTTCTTTGACATTTCATTATTATTATTATTATTACTATTATTACGTTTGTTTTTCCGGTCAATTTTTTTTTTATTTTTTTATTTTGAATTTTCCCGCGCATTTTCGATTCGCATCCCTCGTTTTATTTCACGTCGTAAAAATTTTATTCTTAAGACGTGATAATTAAATTAAAAAAAAAAAAATTTTTTGGAGGAGGGGTTAAAAGAGAGGGAGGTTTAAAAAGGGGAGGAGTTAAAAGAAGGAGGAAGTTAAAGGGAAATTATAATGAGAAATAAAAAAAATTATTTTTTTTTTGTACTGCAATTTGATCTGCAATTTAAAATATAAATTTTCCAGAGGAAGGAGGGGAAAATTTTTTTATTAAAATATATTACACATTTGCATTTTTTTAAAATTACTATCATTATTATCATCATCATTATTATTTCCAGTATTTTATTTTTTGTTTTGTTTTCATGTTTTTCTCAACATCTTTGTTAGGGTTTTGTGTACGTTTTTTGTTTTTTTTTTTTTAAAAAGGTAAAATTGACATGTTTAACAATTTGTTTAAATTTGAATAAATAATGTTACTCCGCCCAAAAATCGAATGCGTTCGTGTGTGTGGGGTGGACGTGTGTGCGCGTGCACGCGTGTGTGTGTATTGAAGCGTACAAAAAGATTCTATTTAAAATTTTACAAAATCGCTTTCCATTTTTACCAATTGTTTCCACCCCCACTCCCCTTTTGTCATTTTGGTACCTGAATTTTAATTTTCCTTTTTTTTTTTTTACATAAGATAAATACAATTTATAAGATAAAATACTTTTAATAATAATAATAATGATTACAGAACTAACTTTTTTCATGTTTTTTTTTTTTTTGCATAAAATGATTCCCTCGCTTTTTTGTTTGAATACGGCCCTGTTTTCGAGTCGCGATAAATAAATAAATAAATAAATAGAGAGAAAAATTTTCAACGAAAAGTTTTAATAAATATTATTATTATTATTATTATTATTTGAGTTTTTAAACGAGGAAAATGAAACGACTTTTAAAAAGCACACTTTTTTTTAAATTTAAATTTTAAATATAAAAACTTTATGACGTCATTAAAGAAAAATCCAAATTTTTCACTTCAACCCGCGTTTATATGAATATCGGATTTAATGATGATTTTAATTTATGTTGTTTTTCTCGTCTTCTTCTTAATAATTTGATATTTTTATTTTTTATGTGATAATGAAAAAATTAACAAAATTAATGCGAAAATAAATTTTTGCGTTGTAAAAAGAGAAAATTTAGTGGGGGGGGGGGCTGGGGAGGGAGTAAAAAAAAGAGAAAAGGGAAGAAGAAGAAGAAACGTAAGAAAAAAAAAATCATCGCACTTCCTTCCTTCTTGCCGGGTAATTATTACCTATTAATTATTATCATCATCGTAATCGTTACGTCACGCGTTACGTAACAAGTTCAATAATAATGATAATGATTTTTTGCGGGGGGATCACGGGAGGGAAAGGTGAAGGAATAGATGAAAAACGTCATTGGTAAAATACAAAAAAATTTTATCGAGTTTAATAATTTTCATTTTTTTTTTTTTTTTGCTACAATTAAAAAATGATAATTTGTTGTGTTGTTTACTACACGTACAAACAACAATTCTTACCCGGTTGTCGTTGTTTTGTTTTCTTTAATTAACTTAATAATAATAATAATAATTTTTTTTCGTTTGTTCGTTTTCATTAGACGATATTTATAACAAAATGAATTTATAGAAGTTTATCTGTCGTTTTATTTAAGAAAATATAGTCGTTGCAGTCGGCTATAAAGTTTATTTTTTTCCTTTTATCCGACTGAATAATAGCAAAAAAAAAAAAAAGGAAAAAAGGAAAAAAGGAAAAAAAGGAAAAACGTTTTACAAAATGAAAAAAAAAAGAATGTCGTCAGTTTAATTTAAAAAAAAAAAAGAATGAAAAAGCTAATTACAAAAATCTTATTATTTGCTTTTTTTTCCTTTTATTTTTTTCCTTTTATTTTTTTCCTTTTATTTTTTTCCTTTTTTCTTTCTTTTCTTTTTTTTTTAAAAAAAAAAAGGAAAATTATAATAAAACTACTATATTATTATTATTATTACGTAAACTTTATAGTTAAGCAGTAAATTTTTTTACGGTTTTTGATATTTACCATAATAAAGAGAGAGAGAGAGAGAGAGAGAAAGAAAACGCACACAATAAAAAATATTTAGATAAAACCTATAAATTATTATTATTATCATCATCATCATCACTATCATTATTATTATTAGTTTTTTTAAATTTTTAAATAATAATAATAAAAATTTAAATTTAATGCTTTTGTTTATTTAAAAAAAAAAAAAAAAAAAAAAAACTTTAAAAAAAAATTAAATCTTTCGCTTAAAATAAAATAAAAATAAATACGAAATGATAATAATAATAATAATAATAATAATAAACATTAAATTAACTTTTATAAATTTATTCGAAAGACAAAAAGGAAAAATGGAAAAAAAGGAAACGATAACGTTAAAGTAGAATATGAGAGATTTAAATTTCATTTATTATTATTTTTTTTTTTTTTTTACAATTGCCGACTTCTAATGAATCATTAGTGCCAATTCAACGTAATAAAATGCAAATCAAAGCTCATTTCATTATCTTTTTCAATATTCCATAAGGTTTATGACCGTGACAAAATTGACGCCATTTTGTATTTTATATTATTCAAAAACGTTTCACCATGAGATAAACTCGAGTATTTTTTTTTCTTCTTTTAAAATAAAAATGAAATTAAATATTTGCTAATTGCTTTTATTCATTTGCATTTTTTTTTGAATGTTTCCGGTTTTTTTTTTCAATTAAATATCGATTTTTAAATTTACTTCCGGTTTTTGTTAAACGTTATTAAAACCAGATAATTTATTAATTGAAATTTTAAAAAAAAATGTTCAAATCTTACTCTCAAAATTTTTTTTTTTTATGATGGTCATAAATAATAATAATAATTATTTTTTCTAATTATTATTATTATCGTCATATAAAAAAAATAAACAAACAAAAAAGTATTAATTTAATAATGTGGTGGTGATAATAATAAATTATTACCCATCCTTTCAATTTTTTTTAACTTTTTTACCTTTTTATTCCTTCCCCATCTCATTCCCTACAATTTATCTACCCTACCTTTCTCCTCCCCCCCTGAAAACTCCACCCTCCCCCCTCCAGGAAAAAAAGGGAAAAGATAAAATGATAAAAGCGTAAAATAATAATAAAAAAGAGAGAGAGAGAAAGAGATGGTCGTGCACGATTTTATAATTAAATCACTCGGACAGGTAAATTAATGATCAATCAATAGATGGATTCAATTTGTGGGGGGAAACTTTTTACCCGGGAGGTAGGGGGTTTTTTTACGTGGGGAGTTCATCTTATCGGTTTTTTATCATTTTTTTTTTCCACTCAACGAATATCACTATCATTAACGTTAAAAATTTTAACAAACGGTTGTTATATAATGGGTTTAAATTTTTACAAAACGTTTTTACGTAAAAATTTTTTTTTCATAATAATGATAATAATAATAATAATAATAAAATATTATGTATATATATATATATATATATATATATAATTTAACAAATGATTTCTTCTAATTCCGAGAGAATTTTCTAGACTATGCTAATTAACAACGAACCCTCAAAGGAATTTTATTTTAATAAAAACTTTTGTCAATGGTTAATTATCGTTAATCCCAACTTCTTACCGCCGCCGCCACCGCCACCTTTTCTCTTTTACTTTTTTTTGTTTTTTTTTGTATGTTTTTAATAAGACAATCGTTTTATCGAAAGCAGAAGACGATTTTATTAAAATTAAACTTCGAGACTCGCTGATATAATGTTTATATCCACTTCCGTTTCCTCGAAATTCTCCAGGAAAAAAAAAAAAAACTTCGAGTTTAAAATTGAAAAAAAAAAAAAAGTTTAATTCGATGTTTGTTTGTTTGTTTGTTTGTTTGTTTTTCATCGATTAAACGCGTTTAACTAATCGTAAGTAAAATTTTTTTTTTTTTTATTTGTTTTTGTTTTACTTTTTCGCTTAAAATAATTTCTCACGCGTTTCCGTTTTCTATATATAAAAGAGTATATTTATAGATTTACGTATAATATTTGTTATGTAAGGAAGAGATGATAATGATGATGATGATAATGATGATGATTCAAACTAATCAAAAGTTTTAAATTTTAAAATAAAATTAATTTACTTTGAATTATTTATGTTATGATTTCAATAAAATTCATTTTCTACGACCTATTATTATTATTATTATCATTATCAATTTTAAATTCAAAATGATTATAAATTAATATTTTTGATAATTTTCATCAATAAAATTTAAATAACAAAAAAAACTAATAATAATAATAATATTTCTTAGAAATACGATTTAATTTTATCATGGTTACGAAATGAAAGGATGAGAAAGGAAAAGAAAATGAAAGAAGAGGCAGATGGAGAAAGAGAGAGAAAATGGAAAAAAAAGACGGAAATGAAAAGTATTAAAACAATAAAATAATAATAATAATAATAATAATAATAATAATAATAATAAAACGAATGATAATCAAAACGAAATCAATCCGACGATTGATTATTAATTAATTACTTTTTTTTTTTGTTTTGTCAAATTTTTTTTCCTGCGGAAATTTATTTTTCTTTTTCTTCAGCTATCGTTTTATTAATATTATTATTACCGTAAGTGTGACGTC
>NW_002987047.1:8847-14710 GCF_000006295.1 Pediculus humanus corporis | reverse complement strand
TAATAATAATAATAATAATAATAATAATGATAATAATGATAATAATGATAATTTAAAATATATCGATCTTTTACTCCCCCCTCCTAAAAAATTTTACAAAATCATTTAAAAGACGAATTGAATTTTCTCGAATATAAAAAAGTAACTGGATAAACATTTGTAAGCATAAATTTTAATTTATTATCATCATCATCATCATCATTATTATTATTACTATTATAATGTAATAATAATAATAATAATAATGATAATAATTTTCGTTAGCGATTTAATTATTTTATTTATATAAGATCCGTAAAGATGGTTAATTAAATCAGATAAAATTTTTTTTTTTTTTTTTAAGTATTTTAAAATACGACTTATTATTTCCTATAAAATTTCCTTTTTATGTAAAATTAAAATGACAAAGGAAAACATTTAAAACCAATTACTAAATAAACTAAAGGAAAAATAATAATAATAAAAGGATTATTATTATTATTATTAAACGATAATGATAATGATAATGTTGATGAAAACTAGTTTCACGGATGAAAAATTATTTTGATGCAATTGTTCTTATTCCCTTGGACACAAAGGAAAGAAAATTCTTCATCCGGGAAAAAGGTTTTCTTGTACTACCACTACTACTACTACTACAACACCACAATGGTGATTTTCCAAAGGAATAAAACAAAAAAAAAGGAAAAAATAATAAAGTAAAAAAAAAAAAGAAAAATATTTGTACTTAAGTCTGGCAACCGGTTAAATTGAAAATCCTGTTTATTGTTTTCCTTTGGGTTTCTTCCTTCCTCTCTTAAATTTTCTGCTTGTCTAATTTCGTTTTATCATCATTATTATTATTATTATTATTATTAATTTTTAAAAAGGTTTCGCCTTTTACGGTATCCAAAAACAGAAAAAAAACAATTTTCTTAAATTTAAATTAATTTTATTAAAATGAAGAAACGAAGAATTTGTCCGAGAAGAAGGAAAAGGAAATGGGATTATTATTTTGCGCGGGAAATTTTTAAAAAATTTTTCATTTAAATTTTTTACACGATTCGCCATATTTATTTTATTTTAAGAAAAACAACGAATTCTTATTTTTTTTATATTTTATTTTCGTTTGTTCTTTCGACGGGAAAAAAACAACAACAACAGCAGTAGAAGAACAAAAGAAAAAAAAAAAAAATTTTTTTTTTTGTTTGTTTGTTTGTTTGCTTGTTTGTTTCAAACAGAAAAACAACAAAAACCTACGCACAAATGATTTTGGAAAGTATATATATTATATAAGAGAAACGTCATTTGAAATTTTCTAAAAATTTTCAAAAATCGAGTTAGTCAACGAGTAATTTAATTATTTCCAACCAATCGAGCAAACAATTTGTAAACCCGTCAATTTACCCGACTTAAATTTTTACGCACGCAAAAAACAAAAAAAAAACTCTTCAATTCAAGTATGGTGGAAAATTATATTTCGAAAAAATAATAATAATAATAATAACAACCGACATAATTTTTTCCTTTTTTTTTTTTATCCGCAAACGATAATTAATTTTTCCTCCTTTTTTTCTCTTTTTTTTTTCTTTTTTTTTCCCCTGTTGAAAAACAAGAAAAAAAAATATTTAAAAAATTTTTTTATAACGTTTTGGAACTTACTGGAACGCTCTGGAACATTTTTTTTTTTATTCGAGGAAACAAATTTGAAAAAAAAGTATGAAAAGTACTTAGTAAAATTAATAAAAAGAAAAAATAAATTAATTTCGCGGTTTATTTCTTATTTTTATTTTTCCCAGTCGTATAAAATTTATTTTATTTTATTCCTCGAATGGAAAACATTATTATTAAATTTCCAATTAGTTAATATATATATATATAACTTCAATTAATTTTAGCTTTTAGGTTTATTATTATTATTATTATTATTAATATTTATTTTGGTTTTTTTTGCGGAGAGAAAAAAAAACGCGAAGCTTTTATTATAATAATAATAACTATTATTATTAAAATAAAGACGCAAAAAAACAACAGCAACAATATTCTTCATTCGTTGCGGTTTTGTGCCGTTCAATTTTCTTCATTTTCCTTTTAAAATTTTCCAGATTTTAAATTTGATTTGAATTTTTTTTTTCGACGTGTTATAAAATCAATAATAATTTATTATTATTATTATCATCGTCGCATTTATTTTTTATTTTTTTCGAGCGGTTTTTTCAAATTTGAAAAAAAAAAAAAAGAAAAACAATTACGTTGATTTTCATTAAAAAATATATTTTATCAAATTAATTTTTATCGCAAAAAATTAAAAGAAAAAAATTTTTTTTTCACTTCTGACGTCATTCAAAGGAAAAAATAAAAAAATACGAGAGAAAAAGGAAAAAAAGAGTTGGAGCAAAAAAAGAAAAAAAAATCGTAAAAGAAGGAAAACGTACGTATATATATATTTTTTTTATTTCAAGACGAAAAAAAAAAAAAATTAAATTTCCATTTTCTTCCATCCTTTTTTTTTTATTTCCTTTTAAAATTTTCCATTGTACGGTTTACGAAATCAAATTTTTATATTAAAAAAAAATATTATTATTATTAAATCAGTTTTCAAAATCAGAGATTATTAACGAAAACTTTTTTTTTTTTTTTTTTAGTGAATTTTTAAAATAATTAAAAAAAAAAAAAAACCCTTTTAATTTTCCTTTTTTCCCCTTTTTTCCTTTTTTTTCCTTTTTTTAAAGTATTTTATTACAAATGACGTCTGTGCAATTATACAATCATAAACGTTTCAAATTATAAAATTATATTTTATAAAAAAACCCAACGTATTACGTCATTAAAAATCATCGTAAAAAAAAAATTTTTTTTTTTTCACCGACCGAACGATCAACCAATCAGATTCAAGATCGGCTCATTTTCTCCTCCCCCTTTTTTTTTTAATTTGCAACTATTTTTCATTCAGAAAATTTTATTTATTTACTTTATTAATAACAATAAGTTATGAAACACTCAAGCAAACCATATTTAATATTATATTTGCCTTCCAATTATTGTCGTAAGTTAACAAAGTAAATTTCGGGTTTAAAATCTCCGGTTTTCTATCTCTCTCTTTATCTCTTTTCTCACTCGTTCTCTCTCTCTGTCTCTGTCTCTCTCTCTTCCCAGTTTAAGATAATGATCAATGTTTTGTACTGTTTTATACGAAAAATAATTGAAAGACATAAATTCAATTTCTAAAACAAAGACATTTTTCCCTTCCTTTTTATTTAACATTTTCATCCGATGTCTTTTATTATTATTATTATTATTATTATTATTATTATTATTATGCTTCAATGAATTATATTTATATTTTATGAAAGGCAAATCTTTGTTTTTTCATTTTCATAAATAATATTAATAATATTAATAATAATAATAATGATTATAATTAATATAATATAATATAATAATAATAATAAACACACACACACACGTATGATTATAATATTATTTTTGTCCGTTAAAAAGAAAGCAGCGAGTTAAACAAAAAAAACATTTGTTTACGATTTTGTTTGTTTGTTTTATTGTTCGTGTTTGGCTATCATCAGGTGCGTATTCAGATTTCGATAACGAAAAATAATAAATAAAAAAAAAAAATTTATCGTTTATATTTGTTATTATAATTTTTTCTATCGTATACCTTTTTTTATTATTATTTTTTTTTACTTTCGCATAAAGAAGTAGAGGAAAGAGAAGGAGGAGAAGAGAGAAGAGAATAAAAAGGATAAAAAAAAAAGAAGAGAAAAAAGAATAAGAAAAAAAAAAAAATGTGATGAACGAATTGCGGCTTAAACTCTCTTAGGTCATTCGAATAATAAACGATGTCAATTTCTTCTCTGCCTTTGGGTTTAACATTTTTCTTTTTTTCTTTTTCTTTTTTTTTTTCCTTTTTTTGATTTCTTTCCAATTCGCTAGGGGGGGAATGAAAAAAAAAAAGTTTTTAAAAAAAATTTCGGGGTTTTAACTACCCATTTCCGAATTATATCATTTAAATCCTTCATTAAAAACTCTCTTCTTATTTTTATAAAATCTTTTTTTTTTTCTTTCCAGAACAAATTTTATTATTATTATTATCATTTTACTTTTCAACGCGTTTAAAAAAAGAAAAAGAAGTTTTAAATTCTTTTTATAATTCAGAATTTAAATATTTCCCAAAAAAAAAAAAATTATCGAAAGTAAAGAAAAGTTTTTATTTAAAATTATTTTTTTAAAAAGTCCCCGGACGACAAATTCATCGATCCGCCAATAAGAATTTTTTTTTATTATTCCAACGTTTTGATTGGTTAGTTTTAACTGTGACGTAATAACGTCGCCAATCACAATATCGAAAATAAAAATAAAAATTTTTTTTTTACAGCTATCGGCACTGGTGGAAAATTTAAAAAAAAAAAACTACGGTTCGAAAATTAATAATAATAGTAATAAATAAATAAATAAAATAATAATTTTATTAAAATATTTATTAAAAACCCCAGTTTTCTCTTGTGTTTGTGAGTGCGTGTGTGTTTCCTTTTTATTATAAATATTTTAGTTTTCTTTTTAAATTTTAAATTTTAATTAAAAACTTTTCCACTGGACTAAATTTTCTTTTGTGAGATTTTAACGGTCAGTTTAAGTTTTTTTTTTTTTTTTACTTTTTTTTTACGTTCAATTAGTTTTTTAAAAAAAACTTACCGGAGTAATAATTTTTTTTAAAAGTTTTTTTCCCTCTCTTTTTCCGAACGTATAAAAAAAAAGAAAAGTTAAAAAGAAAATTAGTTGTTAAAATCAGTGCCGCCGTTATTATTATCATTATTACTATCATTATTATTTTTAACATCATATTTTATTTCACGACAGGAAAGTTTTTAAATCAGAAAGCGAAAAGTTTTTTTTTTTCTTTTGCAACGTTTAGAAAAAAAAAAAAGAAAAAAGAAAACCATTTACAAAAGTGATTAGATTTTTGTTGACAGTTTCACGTTCTTTCTCGGAATTGATAATAAAAAAAAAAAAAAGAAAAGTTTTTTTTCTCCAATTGATTTTTACTCAACTTTTATTAATAATAATGATAATAACGGTAAACGATTCCTTGTTTGGGAAAAGAGGGGAAGAGAGAGAGAAAGAGAGAAAGAGTTGAGAAGAAAAAAAAAAAAATTTATGAAATATTAAAAATCGAAAACGTGTTTTTATTATTGCGAAATTCAGGCAAAAAGTGTGAAAAGCGACAAAAATTAATATCGAAATGAATATTCAGGTTTGCCAACGTATGAAAATTTTTTTTTTTTTTCACTCCTTTCCCCCAAGAGAAATAATTCAAAGGTTTTTCAAATTGTCGAGAGAAAATAATTTAAATATTATCAATTGCGTATAACATGAAACTTACACGGTCGTAAAAGATTTTAGAAATAATAATAATAGTAATAATGATGATGATGATAATGATAGTAATAATAATAATGATGATAGTTTTAATAGTTATAACGTGTTAAAATTGAATTTAATTTAAATTTTCAACGATTTTAAATAAAAATAGGAATTTTTTTTAAAAATAATAATAATAACTTCCTTCCTTTTTTTCTTCAACTACTTCCTCTCTCTCTCTCTTCCTCTCTTTTTCTCTCTCCCCTTTGGTCAGAGTAAAAAATGTCAAAGGCATTCATTTTTTTTTTTGTAGAGTTTGGCATGTAAGAAAATTTTTTTTGGCACGCAAGTCATTTAAAATTGATATTATATTTCATTTTTGACTTTTGCATTCATGGCAAAAATTTTTTTACCCATTTCCTTATAATTCCTCCTCCTCCTCCTTCTTTTATCATCATCATTATCTTCTTCTTCTCTTCTTCTTATATTTTTTCTATTCTTTTTCTTCTTT
>NW_002987047.1:4265-8818 GCF_000006295.1 Pediculus humanus corporis | reverse complement strand
AATAAAATGACAATGAATTGTTTTTTATTTTTTTTGTTACTAGTCAAATGTTGGCGACATTTATTTTAACAATTTTATCTTTTTTCTCTTTTTTGATTTCTATTCTTTTCTTTTTCTTTCACCTTCACGTTTCCTTTTTTTTTTAATAAATCCTTATAAGTAACGTAAAACTTATTAAATTATTACCATTGATAATTTCCCCCCCTTTTTTTTTAACATGCGCAATAATAATAATAATAATAATAATAATAATAATAATAATAATAATAAATTTTCATTTGTTATTAACAATAAAAAGAAAAAAAAATTTTTTTTTTTCTTGCCTGGAAGACATTTTAATGATTTTTCTTTTTTTTCTTTTCTTTCTTCCTTTTTTTTTTTTAAATTTAATTATGAATATTTTTGTTAATTATTTTAATTTTCCTTTTTTTTTTTTGTAGCAGAAGAAATTTTTTTTTCCTTTTTTTTTATTCGCCCTCTGGTAATTTTTCCTTCTTTTTTTTTTTTTTAATAAAAATAATAATGATAATTAATTATAACAATAAAATAAAAAAAATTCGAAAAGTTGTTCTCGCCCCCCCCCCCAAAAAAAAAAAAAACGTAATTTTTAACATAACTTATTTTAATTAATTTTTTATCATTTCTTAATAAAAAAAAAAATATTAAATCGTTATCATATTTTCATTCTCATAAGAAATTAATCAATTTTTTATAAGTGAGAGAGGGAGAGAGAGATGTGGGGGAGGGAGGAAGATATTTTATGTGGTTTGCATTAAGATTCGATTCGATATTTTTAAATTTTTATTTTTCTTTTATTATTATCGTAAATTTGACGAAGAACACAGAAAGAGAGAGAGAGGGGGGGGGGAAAGAGAAAGGTAGGCAGGAATAAAAGAAATAGTGAAAGAGAGAGAGAGTGATAGAAAAAGAAAATTTTTTTTTATATCAGAAACTTTTTGTTGTTGTTGCGTTTGTTGAGGCAACTTCTTAAATTTTTTTTTTTTTTTTTTTGTTTTCAATGTCCGAAATCACCTGAGTCCATAATTTGGTTTTTTTTGTATAAAAAAAATGTCTCTTTTACAAACCTTTGAAAACCATTGGGAATAACCATTGTTTTGTTTCAAAAAATTTTTTTTTCTTTGTTTGTTTTTGTTTCAATTTTTTTTTTGTTACCTTTGAGACTTGGGGGAGTAAAGGAAAAAAAATTTCACAAAAGATTTATTTTAAAATCGTTCACGAAAAACTTTTTTCCTTTTTTTTGGGAGGAGAGGTAGAGGAGTGAGGATTTTTTTTAATTTTTTAAATAAATACTTTTTCATCAAAAATTTTTTTCAAAACCCACATTATCATCATCATCATTATCATTATTATTTAATAAAAAATATTCGTGGATTAATAATTAATTAATTTTTTAAAAAAATATTTTCTCCAGGCAATTTATTAAAAAACAAAAAAAATTCTACTAAGTTTTCAATGAAATATTTTTTTTTTTACGAGAAGAAGGAGTTTAAATTTAAATGAGGAGGGAGGAGGAAGTTTCGGGGGTTGGGTGGAGTGCGGGAAAAAAGAAAGACTAACAATCAAATCAAATCGATATTTGATTTGATTTTTTATTTAATTAACGATGATAAAAAAAAAACTATTTATTAATAATTATGATGAAACAATAATAAGAAAAAAATAATTAAAAATTAAATCTTCAATTTTTCCTTTTTTTCCTTTGTCTCAATAAATGAGAAGAAGAAGAAGAACAAAATAAATTTCAATTAATTTAAAATTTATTTATTATAATTGCTTTCTTTCTTTTCTTTTCTTTTTTTTTAAGAAAATAAATTAAATTTTAACGGGAGAAAAAAAAAAACAAAAAAAAAAAAAAACATTCATAATGATGACGATAATAATGATGATGATGATGATAATGAAACAATATTTTCAGTTTTTCAGTTTCGTTGTGGGTTAAAATAATTTTCTTTTTTTTAAACCTCGAGGTTTTTCCTTTTTTTTTCCTTTAAAAGGAATAAACGAAAAGGAAGGAATATGTATATTTATATTTATGTAAAAAAGTGAGGTTGGGACGGAGGGGAGAGATGAAGGGGGGTGTGGTAAAAAGTCTAGAAAAAAAAAAGTTTTTTTTTTTTCCCTTTTACTTTTTTTTTTTTTTTCTTTTTCTTTTCACTTCATTTGCAATGTAAAAAATGTTCAGGGATTTCAATTATTTAAATCGAAATAAAATAAAAAAAAAAAAATGGAAAGAAAAAAAAGGAAAAAGAAAAAAAAAGGGGAAAAAAGGAAAAAAAAAGGAAAATTAAAAATTGTTTTGAAACTTTTATTTATTATAATTTTTTTTTTCTTTCAAAAAAAAAAAGAAAAAAAGAAAAAACCTCCGACATAAAAAAAAAAAAAACGCGAAAACTTTTTTTAATAAAGACTAATAATAATAATAATAATAATAATAATTTAAAATACGGAAAAAATTATTATTATTATTATTATTATTATTTTATTAAATAAATTAATTGTAAACAACGTAAAAATTATTAACGTTAATACAAATGAAAGAATTTTTCTTGTTGTTGTTGTTTTGTTTAATTAAAATTAAAGGCCGATAATCCACGTGGAGGCAAAAAAAAAAAAAGAAAATGGCGTCGGAAAAATTTCCCAATCTAATTTGTTTTAACAAAAAAAAAAATTATAATGAAATTTATATTTAAAATAAATACCGGAAATGAGTTTCTACTTCCACACACACACACCTTAAGAGAAAATTTTAAAATCAAAATGGCGGAACGAAGAAAATCATCAAAAGTGGAGAGGGGGGAGGAAAAAGCGATCAAATTTCACGAAGAGAAGAAAATAATAATAATAATAATAATAATAATAATAAAACAGTAATTTTTATTCAGAAAAAATTTAAAAATTTTTACTCGATAACCCGCATCAGCTTTTTTTTTCTATCAGTATAAAAAAAGGAAAGGAAAACAATACAAAGGAAAAAGGTAAAAAAGGTAAAAAAAATTTTTCATAGTTTATAATAATAATAATAATAATAATAATAATAATAATAATAATATTATCCCGATAGTTTTTTTTTGAATGAATGAATTAATGATAAAAAGAGCAAAGTAAATAATTTCTTTTTAAAATAAAAAATAAAAACATTCGGAAAACTGTTAAAAATGTTTTTGACGTGTAGTGAACAATAAATTTAAAAAGAAAAAAAATAAAATAAAAAAAAAAGAAACAAAAATAAAAAGGAAACAATAAAGGAAAAAGTTTTTTTTTTATAAAAAAAAGAAGAATCTGTCGTCTGCAGGAAGTTAAAAAAAAAAAAGAGTAAACGAGAAGGAAGTTATGTACAAAAACCTCGGGTAAAAAAAAAAAAAAAACTTTTTATCAAATGACGTATTTAAAAAAAAAAAAGACATCGTGATGATAATACCTTCTTCTTTTTCTTCACCATAATAATAATAATAATAAATGAATGAATGATTGAATGAATGATCGAATGAAATTTATTTATTACCAACGACTCAAACCTTTTTTGTTTTCTTTTATTTCCTTCTATTAATTTTTCATCATAACTTAAAATCCGTTTACTCTACCTAAATTTCTTTTTTACTGCCCCTCTTCCCTCGCCCTTACTTGCCCCCTTCGTATTCTATGTCACAAAAAGAAAAGTTTTTACTGCGAACAAACGAACGCACAAAAAAAAAAAAAGTTAAGAAAAATCTTTTTTTGGCATAAATTTTTATATATAAAACTTGTAAAGACGTCAAACAGTGAATAAAATTAAAATAGTTGAGCGGCTCCCACCCTCCCCTCTTACCCCCTATTTTTCTTTTAACTTTACCGCGTTCCAAATTCTCTTTCTATCTACCCCTTTTCCCCCCACACACATTTTTTTTTGTTCTTTTTATAGTCATCACCAAATATATTTTTATGGCAGAAATCGTTTTTTTTTTTCTTTCTCTCTTTTCCTTTTTTTCTTTGTGCATAAATTTTTTTTTGTTTTAATTAAAAATTTATCGATCGAATTTATAAAAGAATAATAATAATAATATTTAGTATTTCGTATGGTTATCAATAAAAATATCATTTTTACATAATTATTATTATTATTCAATTTTTTTATCACTAAAAATCGTCATTTGTTTGATAGGAATTTTTCCTTCTTTAATCCAATTCTTGAGGAATAAATGTTTGGTTGGGTTGAGTCTGGACAACCCATACAAATGGCATGGATATCAATTTTTGTTGTAAGTCTTCCCGAGTCAACTTTATTCGTTGAAAACGAGTTGTCTCCAGTGACAACAACATCTGCAAAGTGATCAGGAATTGTTTCAGGTTGACAGAAGAACAAAAAGTGTTTTCCGTACTAACCCCGTTTGATGCTCTTTAACTTTGATGATTAAACAAAAATGGCACGACCGTTGGTTTATTATTATTATTATTACGTGTTTGTACGCATGTGGTATTGACAAAAAAAAATTTTTTTTTGGTTTCTTCTTATTAAGGAAATGTAAAAAAAATAATAATGATAATATTCGCATTTG
>NW_002987047.1:2859-3795 GCF_000006295.1 Pediculus humanus corporis | reverse complement strand
TTTTTGGCTGCCTAGTGTTTTTTTCCGCCGGCACGGATATTTCAATTAATTTACACACCTTTCAGCATTATGTCTCAATATGATATCCGGTTTATTGGCTGGAACAGTTTTGTCGGTGTAAATTAGTCGATCATCCGAAACTATGCTATCCGGGCTTTATTATTATTATAAAAACTACCTGTATTTTTTTTTATAATTTTTTTCTCTCCGTAAAAAAGTAAAATAAAAAAAATAAAAAATAAAAAAAATTAATTGTCTTTTTAATTGATGACGTCAATAATTAACCCTTCTGACGTCAAATTCAATATAATATATATATTTGAGTGGAAATGCGAAACGATATTATTGATCAATGTTTTTATTATTATTATTATTATTATTTATGCTACATAAAAAAAAAAATTAAAAAAAAATATATTTAAGCTCTTTTTTTCTTAATTAACAATATTTTTTTTCTTTCCAATGGATAATGAAAAGAGAGAGAGGGGGAGGAAGAGAGGAAAGAGGAGAGGAAAAGTTTGTGAGATTATACTCGAACGTTTTTTTTTATTTTTATGTAACAATTTAATAAATTATTTATGTTTTAAAAAATGTTTTTTTTTTCTTTCTTTCTTTCTTTTTTATTCTGATTAATTTAAAAAAATAAAAAAAAAAACTTTCACACACACACAAAAAAGAAAAATGGTTTAAGAAAATAAATATCATGGAGGAAAAACACAAAAAGAGAAAAAAAAACAAACAAATGAGAAAAAATGAGCGAAAACGAAGCTAAAAAAAATGATAATAATTATTATCATCATCATTATTATTACTACGAAAGCGATTTGCACATGAAAAAAAAAGAGAGAAAGAGAAAGAAAGATTAAAACCTTTTATTCCAGAAGCAGAAGAGAGGAAAAAAAAAAAATCTGCTGACTTTATAGAAAAAAAAATAAC
>NW_002987047.1:0-1410 GCF_000006295.1 Pediculus humanus corporis | reverse complement strand
AAGGTTTTTTTTTTTTTTTTAATTCGATACGATAATAAAATAATTTATTTGTTTATTTTCGAACCCCCAAAAAAAAATAAAATAAAAAAAAAATATTAATAAATTACGAATTTATTTTTAAAATTACCGAATGAATGAATGAATGAATGATCGAATTCATTGTTTTTTTTTCCTCCCTTCCTCTTCGATTCATTTCGTAAAAAATATAAAATTTTTATTTTGTTTATTATTTAATAAAAAAAAAAAAATTTGTAAATGTTGGCACTCCTTATTGTTAGTTAAAAAAATGAAACATAGGCGGCGGTAAATTGCAATTTATAATCTCTACTTCTAATAAATAATAATAGTTTTTTAATGTATTGTAATAAAGTTTTATAAATAAATAAATAAGGTAATTATTAAAACCTTTTTTTTTTGTTTGAACTTTTTTTTTTTTAAAAAAAGGTAAAAACAAATCTGACATAATGAATTATAATAAAAAATTCATCGTTTAATTCGAGGTAATCAATTTTAATTAAATCCTTCTTACTTGTGGCTAGGAAAAGAAGGAAAGCACTTTAGAAACGCAACCTATTAAGGATTCCCAAAGGATATTAACAAGGTTAAGGGTTGCAACTTTAGTGTGAGAGAGAGAGATAGAATGAAAAAAAAAAAATAAAATAAAGAAACTTTCAATTTTAAATATATATATATTTATATAAATAAAATAAAATTATTTAATTTGGTCACTTGAGCTTTTCTAATCAATAATCAAAAAAAACAAACAAAAATTCTTTACTTAAACGAATGAATTTTATAACTTTGATAGTCCCTTAAGTAAATAACATCGTCAACCGGAAATACAACTTTTTTTTTTTTATTTCCTTTTACTAAATTCAATAACACAACGAACGACTCATGCCAAAAAATTACCTTTCAATTTATTTCTCCCTTTTTTTTTTTTTAACAAAAGAAAAGAAAAATGATAGCCTGTTCGTGGAAAGTTAAGTAAAAGTTATGCTTCAATGTCTTTGCCAAACACCATCTTTCCCTTCTATTGAAAACAATGAAAATCATATAAGAACGATATAGGGTTGATGATGGCGTCGAAAGAATAAGAGGGTTGGTTTAAAAATTTTTATGTATAAGAGAGAGAGAGAGAGAGGAAGAATGGAAAAAGTTTTAACAATGGTTTGATGAGAATATTGCCGGTCGTTATTCATTTTGAGTTGTGTACACACACACATACAACGCACAAACAAGGGAGTCGTTTTTAAAATTAAATCATCCCTGATTTATAATAATAATAATAATAAAAATATAAGTTGAATATTACGAGGGGAGGTCAAAGGTTGATTTTGACATTTGGTCTCTTTTTTTTTTTTTAAAAAAACTAGGGTATTTTATAAAATATCCATTTATTTATTTATT
>NW_002987048.1:0-1051 GCF_000006295.1 Pediculus humanus corporis | reverse complement strand
TTTTTTTTGTGTTTAACGTTGGTATGCCTCTTTTTTATAAATTTGTTAAGGTATAAAAAACAGGTATCGTGAAAATTTTCAATTGTTCGAATTGAAAACATTTCGAAAAATAATTTTTTGTGAGGTTTTCAAAAAAAAAAAAAAAAGAAATTTTCATCTTTCATTTTTAAAAAATTAATTTTCCGGTTTTTGCAAAAAATATTTCCGCTATTATTATTATTATTATTATTAGCATCATACGTAAATTAATAATAATAATAATAATAATCACGTTTTAAACGAAGTTAAAACGTTCGCGTTTATGTTTTTTTTTTTTTTTTACCTTGGAGTTCGTTAAAATAATTAACCGGTTAATTATTTTCAAATTTTGGCGCCAAATTTTTCCACGTGATTTTTTTTATTTTCCCCTTTTTCGATTATTTCGAAATTATCAATTTGAGAATCGATCGATAACGAGATATCGAGGGGAAAACGTTTAAAAAAAAAAATTTTTTTTTTTTTTTCAAATTGTAAAACTTGTTGTTGATGATGATGATGATGAGACTCCTGTAGGTAGAGAAATTTTTTTGAAATTGCGATGTGATTCCTGAACTCCGTGCCTGCGGTGTTTTTTTTTACCCACTACCTGTTTTTATTATTATTATTATTATTTTGCTTTTTTCCTTTTAATTTTTTTTGCATGAAAATTTTTTTTTGTTTCGGTTTTATCTATAAAAATGGCCGATTTTCATGACCTTTGACTCATGTTAATTTATTATTATTATTATTAACACGTCCGTCGTGGTTTTTTCTTATCTTTTTTTAACGAGGAACATATTTAACGCTTTTTATTATTATTATTATTGTTATTAAGCAAGATTTTTTTTTTTTTTTAAACGACGGATTAGTTATAATTTCTTTTTCTTTTTGGTAATTTTCCTTTTATTCTCTTTTCCTTTTCTTACTGACTGTCGCACGATATTAATAAAAACAAAACAAAAAATCGTAATAATGTGTAGACATTTTAGATGCACGATTATATATTGTAAAAAACAAACAGCGAAACCGGTTT
>NW_002987049.1:254001-281235 GCF_000006295.1 Pediculus humanus corporis | reverse complement strand
GTTAATATATATATATATATATATATATATATATATATATATATATATATATATATATATATATATATTTATTCATATTCATTAGGTATAGGCCAACTATTTTGTGTATTTAAAATATGTCTATTATTATTATTATTATTATTATTATTATTATTAAGTGTCATTTAATAAATTTGTATGAATATTAAGTAATTGGTTTCACTCAAATATAATTAATCTGGAGATTTTGTTAAATTGCTATCGGCAATTTATTATTTTCCATTCGAAATATGTTATAATTTAAACATTTTTTCCCGCAAATTTTTACCAATAAGACTACATGACGGTAAAAATTTCTTTTTGTTTTTTTTTTTTTTTTACCGCGTTTAGGTTTTATTTTTATATACAAATACCAAAAAAAAAAAATTAACAAATATTGTCAAGTAAAATAAAAATAAATTTCGAAATTAATAATCTATATTTTTGTAAAATTTAAAAATAGGAAAAAAAAAAATTAGGTTTTGAAAATGTCGCCATATCTGCTTGTTTGCGACATTTACTTGTCGCAACTTTAAAAAAAAATGATTTGGTATTAGTTATGTGTTATAGAATAAGCTTTTTTATAATTAATAATTTCTTTATTCTTGAATATGTATTTATTAAAATTATTTAATTTATATTTTGTTATATTTTTATCTTTTAAAATATTCTTACTGTTACACCGATTATAAGTTATTTTTTTACTGTGTGAAGTTTTTTTTTTTTGCGAAGTGTTAAATTGTCCGACATATTGAAATGGAAATATAATAGGGTGTGGGTTTTCTAATTGAAAGCCAAAATTTCAAATGATTTTTAAATTACATTCCTACTTATATATATTGCAAATCACAGTGGTAAGCCTTTAGTTTAATTATTGTTAATTTTTTCTTTTTTGTTTCGTTTTTTTTAGACTTTTTCAAATTTAAAACTTGTTTGGTTCGTTTTGTATGTACTTTATATTGACGATGCAAAAAAAAAAAAATTCTTTTATGTTATAATCAAACTTTTTTTTTTTGGGAATTGTTTTTATTTTAAATTATTAATTATTGATTAATTCTAAAATCTTTAAAACTCAACTCAATAAACTTTATTGAGTAAATCAAAGATCGGTTTTCCTAAGGATATTGAATACCTGAATTAAAATGTAAATTTGATTTTGAACACTATTAACATTCTTCTTCGTGCTTTTTTTTTATTTCAGAAAAAATTGTTTAATCTTTTAAATAAAAGTTTAATTCAAAATTTAAATTTCAAAATCAAATGCTACCCAAATGTTTTATAAAAAAACATCCACCTACTATTTTCTATAAATAGTATTAATTAATTAAAAAAAAAAAAAAATCCATAATGCTCATCATTAAATTTAAATTTTTTTTTTCTTTTAAATTAACAAAAGAATATCAATTTGCATATAATTTAATTTTTTGACTTTTTTTTTTTTGCAGTTACTTGAAATTATATATGATTTAAAATTTTCTTTTTATTAAATTTTGAAAAAAATCTATTTTTACAGGAATACACAAACTTTTTTATTAAAGTTTGTTTAATAATTTTTCGTCAATATTAATATATTAAAAGGAACATTATATTTACTCCTCTTCGAAATTCTGTTAAATTCAGGAGTTTTCATTTCATTATTTTTAAATTTTTTAAAAACCCTAATAAAATTTATAATTATGAAAATAATAATTTTATTCATTTATAATTTTTGTACTTTTAGGTATTGTTTTGATGATTTTCAAGGACTAAATATTGTTATAAGTAATTAAGTTTTAGGACGACACTCATCAAGAGGAATAAAAAATTAAAATAATGTTATAACAATATCCTGATTTTTAAAACAAAAAAGTTAATTTAAGTATAGGTACTGTTTCAATTTATAACATTGCTTGTTGTTTTAATTTTAATTTTTCTTTTTAAAAAAAAAAATCAAATTTTCAAGGTTATTAAAAAAAATTTTTAGTTTCATCATTATTATTATCTTTGTCAAAATTCATTTTTCTTAAATTCTATAAATAATGTAATTTTTTTTTCTGTATTTACATATTTATTTGATTACGAATAATATTTAAAAAAAAAAATAATTATTTTAATTATGAATTTATTTATTTTTCTTTTATTTCTTATTTGAAATTAATGAATGTTTGAAAAAAATAAAAGTTTTGTAACCTATCATATAATATTTCAATTTATTTTTTTGTGTGCTAGTTATTGTAAATATTTAACATTTATATTTGTTTCTATGTCATTGATAGTTTCTGTTTAAAAAAATTATAAAATAGTTTACCTTATAATTTTACTACATGTCAACACTGTTTATATTCTTTTCATTAGCTTATGATTGATAAAAGCTTTGTTTTTTTTTTTTTTTTTTTTTTTTTTATGAATCTCATAATGTAAAAAGTTAATTTTGAAAATTTGATCATATTTTATATTTGTATTTAACCTTTATTCAAGGTTTTTTTTTCAATTGTTGATAATATTTCAATTTTTCTTAATAATTTGTAATTTTTTAAATGTATATATATTTTTTTCAGTATAATAGTAAATATTTTTCTGAATGTTTATTACGTGATATGCAGTAATGGACAGCGGAAAAATAACTCATTCGCAGTCTCAGCCCGGTGGTATAGACAGAACACCACCAGGCACTCCAAAAAAGGGTGGGAAAATGTTAGCAATAAGGGTTCAAATGTTGGATGATACTGTTACCCTTTTTCAAATACAGGTTTGATTCTTAAACTTTCTTTAAAACTAAATAAAAAATGATTCTTGTTTTAATATTAATTTTCTTTGATTTTCAGGCTAAAGCTTTGGCCCGAGTATTATTTGACCAAGTTTGCAGTCAATTACATCTTTTGGAATCTGATTATTTCGGATTAGAATATCAGGAAATGAATGGAACAAAAGTTAGTTTCAACGTTAAACGTTCATAAATGAATTCATTTATACTTTCATATTCTTTTTTAAAATAGCATTGCATGCGATAAGTATAATACACAAATAATAACTAATTGATATCTAGAAAACTGTCAAAAATTGAAAGCTTTCCAATTAACTTTAAATAACTTCTTTCAATTTCTATGAATATTTTCGATATAACTTGTATTACAATCTCTAAGAAATTTAAAAAAAATATATATATATTTTCGATTCTATTGGCAAACAGAATAATTTTTACATTATTATACTTGATTAATTTTAAAATTTTAAAAACAATGTCATTAAAATGATGTCAGTAATTATTATTGTAATGAATTAATAGTATGTAATAAGGCTTTTAAATTTGTTTTATGTTCTTTTACTTAGTAAACGCATGTTTTTTAATTGCAGTATTGGTTAGATTTAGAAAAACCTCTTTCCCGGCAAGTAGGACTCTCATTAGTGGACACAATGGTGAAGTTTTGCGTTAAATTTTATACCCCAGATCCTTCTCAATTAGAAGAAGAGTTCACTAGATATTTGTTTTGCTTGCAAATCAAAAGAGATCTCTCACAAGGTTTGTTGCAATGTAATGGTAATACTGCAGCACTTATGGCATCTTATATTGTACAAGGTACTTTCTGTGGAAAATAATTTTACAATGCTAATTTAATCAAATTAGAAATGCTGTGTATGTTTATTTCTATATTTTAGCCGAATGCGGAGATTATGTTGCTGAAGATTATCCCGATTATCGGTATTTATCAACCTATAAGTTTATGCCTAATCAAGACCAAGAACTTGAAAAGCGCATAATGGAAAATCACAAAAAGCATGCGTAAGGCTGTTGAAAACTTATTATTTTCATTTAAAAAATTTATTTTTTAAAACAAGTAGAAATTATTTTGAACCCTAAATGGTATTTAAATTAAAAATTTGGACAGGAATTCAGGTATCGACGACCATTGATTTGATGGTCAATTGTCAGGAATTAAATAATTAAATATCATTAATGAGCTTTATAAAAACTTTAAAATTAATATAAATTTAAAAACAAGTAAAACCTCAAAACTTTAACGTTTTTTTTAAATATTCGAAAAGCTATAATAATAATAATAAATATTATTTCACAGAGGACAATCACCTGCTGAGGCTGATTTAAATTTACTAGAGACTGCGAGACGATGTGAGCTTTACGGAATTAAAATGCATCCGGCAAAGGTAATTTTAAACACCCACCATTAATATTTTAAATGATCCAAAAATCTAAAAATATAATTTTAATTTATATTTTTAGAAAATTTATAATTTTTTTTTTTTTTTATGATTTTATTCTTATTTTTATACATTTGATTAAATCTTTTTTCTGAATTACTGCTGTTAATTTGCTTATCATGCATTTACAGGATCACGAAGGCGTACCTTTAAATCTTGCTGTGGCTCACATGGGAATAGTAGTGTTTCAAAATTTTACTAAAATTAACACGTTTTCTTGGGCGAAAATTCGAAAAATTTCATTTAAACGAAGAAGATTTTTGGTTAAACTTCACCCGGAAGGATACGTAAGTAATTTTACAATTAAAGTTATTGTTTAGAAAAAATTTATCATTTGCTATATGTATGTATCTGAGTCGTAAAATTTTCTTTTTATTTTTTTAGGGATATTATAAAGATACGGTGGAGTTTTTTTTCGAAGGTAGAAACGAATGTAAAAATTTTTGGAAAAAATGCGTCGAAAATCATGGATTTTTTAGATGTTCTGTTGTTAAAAAAGTTCCGAGGCATAAAACAAGAGTTCTTAGTAGAGGATCATCATTTAGGTAAAATAATAATATTTTTCATATTAAGTTAATAATTTATTTTATTATTATTGTTTTTTTTTTTTCATAAATTTAAATTTTAAATTTTAGGTACAGCGGACGAACTCAAAAACAAATAGTAGACTTTGTACGAGAAAATTATGTGAAAAGACAAACATTTCAAAGGTAAGTGTTTTATTTTATTTATTAATTTTAAACAGCATTATTATAAAGGCTTTGATAAAAAAAAATTTGAGTTTAAATGTTGCCTCCGTATTAAACTGGTTACCTTTTTTTAATAATTTTTCATTTTCATTGCTTTATTTATTATTATTATTTCTCGATATTTGTCAATTTAATAAAAGTTATTAAAGTATAATATATAGCTTATATTATTCAATTATTGGCTATAAATATACTTTGGTAATTCAAAAAAAAAAAAAATTTTAAATAATTAAAAAAAAAAGAATTTATTTCACGGCTTTTTTTTTTTTTTTTTACTTAATTCGTTTGTTTTTTATTATATTATTTGTTAAGCATAATTTAGCCTGATTTTCTAAGCATTTTAATTTTTTTAAATTTTATTCGAGGAAAAAAAATATTAGTTTTATTGTAGAAATAGAAAATATATATTTTTTTTCTTTTAAACGAGGAAACAATTTACCTTTTAATTAAATAATAATTTTTGTTTGACGTTATAAAATAGGATGAAAACAGAAAAATACTAATAATGTAAAAAATAATTATCGATAATCGTTATTTGTGAAATTAAAAAGAAAAGTTTTCAATTTCTTCGTGTTTTATAAATATATTCTATCATTGAAAAAGTAAATAATTTAAATAAGTTTTACATTTAAATTACAATGTGTAACAGGATAAAACAAATTAATAATATTTTATTGTCAAATTTTCGAAAATGGTTTAATTACAAAAAAAAAAAAGAAATTTACTTTCACTAAAACTTGATGAAAATTCAAAAATTTTTTTGTTATTATTATTATTTTATTTTATTTTTTTAAATTTTCAGTTAAAATTTTAATAAGGGTTAAAATTATTTTCTTTTTTTTTTTTTTTTTTACCAATTTAAAATATTTTTAAATGATAAAAAAAAATTCCATATTGATATCGTTACCATTATTATTATTATTATTTTCATTTCGTGTACTTGTCGGGGGTTTTAAGCATTATTATTATTATTATTATTATTGATTTATATTTATTAATTGTATGTTTTTGTGTTGATGTAGAAGTTGAACCTTTTCCCTTCTATTTATTCCCGCCCCCTTTCTCCGAAAACTTTTTGTTTTAAAAAAAAAAAATTAAAGGAAGGGAAGAGGGAAGAGTTTTTATTTTTTGCTATTTAAAAAAAAAAAAAAATAAGAAAATTTGCTTTTAAAAAAATTAAAACTTCTACTACTATTTTTTTTTTTTATTTTATTGAACTGAATTTAACAAAATTATAAAAAAGAAATTAAATTTTTTTTTTTTTTTTTTAAAATGAAAATTTATAAATTTATTGTATATTTAATAGTGTGAGGTTGAATATTATTTATATATACACATGTATTTTATTATTATATTTTATCGATTTAAGGTTTCACTGTAAATACCTAATTTCAATTTTTAAATTTTTTTACAATTTTCTCGTTAAAAAAAAGCAAACTTGTTTAAGTGATCTTTTTCTTTGTCTAATATTATTATTATTATTATTTTTTTTTTCAACAAAAGCTTATTAAATTATAATGTTTCAATTTAACTTCGTAATGTTGCAAATAATTTTTTTTTTTTTTTTTGGACTTCTTGTTTTAGAATTTATTCACGTCAAAAAATCTTTAGCGTAATAATGCATTTTACTATTAATAGGGACAAAAAAAAATTCAGTTCGAGACGTAAAAAAAAAAAAAAAAAAAAAAAGATTAATTAAAAGCATTTATTTATTAATATTCCTTCTTCTCTTCCTAGGTCTCAATCATTCCGACATTCAAGCTCTGCACATTCTAGCGTTGCAAATGTTGGTACCAGTATTTCCGCTCACCCGTTACTTCCATTGGGAGAAAATGCAACAAGTAAGTATTATTTGCATTAGCCTTATGAGAAGTACTGGTACCTTTTAGTTTTTTTTTTTTATTTTTATTTTAGCTGTGTAGTTGTTTTTATTTTACTTTGCATTTAAAACAAAAAATACTTTAATTAAGGTTTCATTTTTATCATTCAATTATCGTATTTCTCTTAAGGTTTTTATTTTTTTGTTATTTTTAATTTTTAAGCGGAAACGCCAGCATCTCTCTCATGCGGCTCAATGACCTTGACTTCATCGCCACTTCATGCTGTCGACATAAATACGGAAGGAATGTCATCTCCCCGTACAACATCCATCTCTCCAGGTACTTCAATCACGTTGAGCCCTCAACACTATTATCTTCCCGAGAATCTTTACCGCCAAGCAGGTAAAAAAAAAAAAATTAATTTTTTATTCCGTTACGGAAATCTAAATTTTATATATAACTTTCACTCGCGCTTCTTTTTTTTCTCAAAAGCAATTTAATTTTTCACCGAGTAACACATTGTTTCGACATAAAAATTTTTCATTGTGCAATGTATATATATTTGTGGTTGTGGTGTTGTCATTTTAAAAATAATGGCTACTGCTTCTTTTCTTTTTTACTGCTTACGAATTGCGATAGATCATCGATCTACGAAGACGAAAGTTTTTCAAGACCACTCTCTTCGTGGAATCTCACCCCTCCACAGTCCTGCAGGCACTGTCTCAGCTGTCAGCAACAACTTAGCAAATCTTTTTAACGATGATAAAAGTGATGCAATTAATGATAATAGCACTTTAGAAAGTTATAACCCAAATTTAAACTGCTTGAAATACGCTAGTTTTAACGAAATGTATTCAAATTTTTATAGTTCGTTCAGAAGTTTAGTTAAAAATTCAATTAGTAACGCAAATGATGTTGAAAATGCGGAAATTGATATTTGCGAAATGAGTAGTGGTGGTGGTGGTGGTGGATTTTCTAATAAAAATAGTAAAAGTAATGAATGTATTTTAACGTCTGCCAACGGTAAAAAAGTTGAACTGCAAGAAGATTATGCCTGGCGACGAAGTTTAAGCTATAAAGATATTAATTTTGAAAAGAGTCGTTTATCGGAAGATAAAAATTTCGACGTGGATTCAAAAGACGTTTGCTGTAATCGAAAGTGTTCCATTCTGTCGGAAACCTATAGAGAAAATCGAAAGTGTTATTCTGCGGCGATGAGTAAAAATTCATCCATCGAACACACGAGCGATTACATATTTAACATGAAAATATATTCCAATAGTTATCCCGGTACGACGAGTAACTTATCTACCGCAACAACAAATGAAATCGAATTTGAAAATCCCTTGGCAGGAGTTATAGACGGTATCTGTCATTCACAGGAAGACGTTCTATCTCACGACGATGTCAGTCACGATTCTTACGAATTGTTAGAAAAAGAGTTGGATGTTTTTAATAACGAATCGGGGGTTGAAGAAAAACCGAAAGAAGATGATAGTGAAATCTGCAGAGCTAGGTCGTACAGTTGGGGATCAGATAAATGTCTGCTCGAACAAGGACCTCTCTATAGCAATATCGATCCCGCGTACGTGAGGTTTAGAGATAACGGTTTTCGGTCATTGGAAAGGGAAAAAAATACAAAATATTATAACGATGGGGATTTTAGATCTCTCGATAGGAATACTTTTAAAAAATTAAGTAATAGGGACAACAAAGAAAGTAAAATTGTTTCTGGGGCTCTCAAACACACCATAGATGGGTCAGAGAATTTTGACGGAACTCATTTAGTTACGAACAAGGTGATTTGTAAAAATGCTAAGAACGGTCGCTCCGGAATCACACCTAAGAACAAATGTTTTGAAGATTTCACGGGAAAAAATTATGTGGTAGCACGTGAAAAAAAAAGAAGTTCATTAGAAGAAGATGTAGAAGAAGAAGAGGAAGGAAAAGAAAAAAAAGTTTCGGTCAAAAACGGTAACATTCAAATAGGAGAATCCTTCAGGAGAAATCAACGAAACGCTGAAAAGCAGAGTCGATTGCAGGAAAATAAACGAATTAAAATCGATCGAGATAATTATAATAATATAACAACATATTATGAATTTCATCGAAAAAACGAGGAAAAAAAAGAAGGAAAAGAAAATAACTGTAAAATCGTCGAGGACAAAACACCGAATAAAAAATTTATGAATAATAAAACCGATTCTCGTCCTTTCGATTCTTCCGACTCGCACGAAATAAATGGTGATAAAAAAATTGATAGAGTCGTTTCCAATCAATTTGGTAAATATTCAGAATTTTTAAATAAAAAAACCGTACATGATTTTTCAATGGAAGAAATAAGAAAAATTTCCGATAATCAAAGTGGTACCGAAAGTGAAAAAAGTGAAGAAATAACAAAAAATGTTAAAAAAAATTATTTTGACAATTTATCAAATTTAAAATATACAGATTTGAATGTTGATCTTCTCAAGAGAGATGCAAAAGAAAAGGATTTGACATTTGCGAAAAATAAAGATGACAAAAATAATAAGGAAATAATAGATTTCATTGATGTGAGAACTGTTTCCGCGACCGTTAAATCACTTGTAGAAAGAAGTAAAAGCGACTCGTGTAATTCGAAAAAATTTTCTAAAAAAAATTTATTAATTCATCAAAAGAGCATCGATTACACTCCGTCTAATTCAGTGGAAAAACATTTCGATCACATTGAAGAACGCGATGATGACGATTACGATGATAGATGTATAAAAAATAGTCAAAGCGAACAAGATATTTCTTATATATTACACAAGAGGCACAACAACGTAAAAGACGCTCATTCTATAATTGATTATTCTGGTTTCGATTCTCCTGAAAAAATTTCTCACGGTCAAAATTTAATCGTAAAAGAAAACGCAGGCGATAAAGTTTTTATTGAATCAGAAAAGAAAATTAATTCACGTGTACAGTCAATTTTAAACGATTCTAAAAATGCTTCTGACGCTAAAATTAAAATTCATTCTACGGATTCGATGCGAAAGAGTCACGGCAGTTGTCATAATTCGAATAAAGGCAAACTATCGAATCGGACAAATGCGGAAAAAAACAAAGTGGAACTGTTAAAAAGTTACGATGTAGAAAAATCACGGATTATGATGCAAATGGATTTTAACGTGGAAAATTCTGATAAAAAAATAAAAAGTTTGCCAAAAAAAGGTTCGATTGTAAATGAACTCGATGAAACAAGTGAATCGTCAGCGAGTAAAATATTGGAAAAATCAATTTTAACCGGACGAGATTTTCACGATAAAGAAAAGAGTTTCGTGCAAAAAATTACTGAGACTGATGCTGTTAGCAAAGATTCAAAAATAGCTAACGATTACTTTAATACTTCATTAATAACATCGCACTCTTCTTCTCATAAAATAAATATTAATGAAGAAAAAATAAAAATAAACGAAAATTTTCAATTATTAAACACGAGCAAAACTAAAATCAAAACGTCTAAAGAAACTACGACCGTAAAAACCGGAGAGGAAAATTATAATTCTAAAATTAGCTATGAAAAAAATTTACCCGAACAACGAGATAAATCGGATAAAGGTTCTCTTTTGAATAATTCGGTCCTTCAATCGGGAAAACAAAACCAAGTCAATTCCGTACAAAGACATCATGATTCCCTCATATTATTTTCTAAAACACGTTTAGGATTATCCGAAGGTTCCGCTTTCATTCACATGTATCGCGATAGACAATCAACATCGTTGATAACTTCGAAGCGAACGAAATCCCTCGATGCCCCATATATTAGAGTTCAGCGTTTGCCACCGGTGGATGCTTTTTCAAGTAAAGACGACACGGTCGAGAGCAGTGAGATAGACATTGTTGTTTCGAATGAAAAAATTAAACTTGCTAAAAAGAATGCAACAGCGGAAGTGTTGGAAAAAAAAGATGAAGGGATCATTCCGAAAACTGATGTTGACATTTTGAAAAATTCAAAAGCGTCGGAAAATAATAAAAATATATCTCCAGGTCAACGCGAAATATCAATTACGAACGTGATTGCGACCGATTTTGTGAAAGATGAAAACTTGGCCACGAAAATAAACGTTCTCGATGAGGTTGATACATACGCGAAGAATGATAAGAGTTCTAAAATGAATTTTGAGTCTTGCATACCGGAAGACAGGTTGGTTAATTTACCAGAGTCGGTACGCTTTCCCTCTGTGCGACAAATATCAGGTCAAACATCGGAAGAATCCGCGGATGGATGGGAGCAGAAAACCGTCAAAGTTAAACGCCGATTGCCCCGACGATCGCTATTAAGAGGTGAATCGGATTCTGGAATTCGTAAAGGCATTATACAGAATAATAAACAAGATTTTTTAATAGACGATGAGGTATGGGAAAGCGATTCAGTTGAAAATTGGAAACCAGCCGATAAGTCTATGCCCATGGAGTACATGAAAAGAGGAAGTTGCGGTCAAAGCATCGACGACGACAATTTAAGCACTCCAATTAAAGAAAGTAGTCCGGAACATTGGGTTTCAGTCGATGATTTGCCGGAAGCTTTAGAGAGAGAAGAAAAATTATTGCAGCAAAAGGAAAATGTGTTGAAAGGAAAAATCCTTAACGAAAAAATTAAAAGAGAATTAAATTTGGAGGGTTTGCATGATTTTGAAAAGATTTATTTTACTAAATGCACTTCCGGGTATTGGACCACGAGTAGTGACAATGAAAAGCTGACAATGAAAGATAAATTTAAATGCTGTAGTTTGGATACGTACGAATTATCGGAGAAAAAATTCGAGGAAAGTGAAAAAAGCAAATATTGGAGTTTTGATGAGGATTTTTTAATGGAAGAATCCCCTAAAGATTATTTTTATCCCGTCAAAAATTTTGAAAAAAAAGATTTTGATAAATTTAATAACGTTTTATTCGGGCAAAATAATATGGATTGCATTCAATGTAACGGAGTTAATAACGTGAGCGTTAGTGAAGAATGCGAAAATGATGATGAATTGGAAGAATTTTTCATGGTGCTGGGTGAAAATTTGGAAATGGAAGATGAATTTAAGAATCTCATTTGGGAAAAAGCAGATGATTTGAACAGATCCATTTCTAAAGAAGGAAGTATAATATCCGTTCCCGATCAGTTTAAGGACGTCGATGAAAGCGTGAGTACCTCTAACAAAAAACAAAACGATTTTGCTTCCGGTACAAGAGAAAATAGTCTACGAACTTCAAACGATGATTCTTCTATTCTGCCTAAAAATTCTCCATCCGAAGACATTTTATCATTAAGTGGAGACAACGAATTAATATCTTACATTGCCACGGAAACGAAAGATCTCGATAAATATGGTGAAGTTACGGCCGAGGAAAATTGTCAACATTTTCAGCAACATCCGCGACAAGATGTTAATACTATTTATTCACTAGAAAATTGTAAAAAGGACGAAAAATATTTGTCGGAAAAACGTGAGAGAATTCTTTCCGATAAAGATACTGTTGCTGCGACCAAATATCAGGTTTTGAGCTCGGAAGAAACAAGGCGAAAAAGAGCATCCTTGACAAAACAATGTTCCGTAGGTGGTGATAGTTTCTCAGATAAATTAGACGGTGAAGGATTTCGTTCTTCTTTTGAGAACGATGACGACAAAGAAGTTTTCGAATCAGAACCAAATACTTTTGATGCAAACCTTTCATCATCGGGAATTTCATTGGAACGCCGCGACGAAAACATAATTAATAATACGCTCGCAGACAAATCGGGAGAAATAAATGAAATAATTACTGATAATAAAGGTTTCGATTACAAAGAAGACAATTATTTTCAAAAGGAAACAGATTGCACGGAAAACGTTATTAAAATTAAATCGGATGGAGAGAAAACGGTTGCGGAAATAAATGCGGAGAATACTATGGGAACGTTGAACGATGATGTGAGTGATGTTAGTTTATTGAAAAGGTGCGAAGACGCGGTCGAGTCGCATAAATCTACGAAGAGATCTGATGAGTACGAAGACGAATGCAACGTTCGGACCGCGGCAACCGAAGAACGTCCGATTTTAAAAGGCACAGCTCCTCGTGAAAATTTTAATGATAATCTCGGCACCTTACCTGAATTTGAATCCGACACTAACGAATCATTAGATGCGCTCGCCTCATATTATTTGCAAGAAAGGCAGTACGACACTTTTAAATGCGATAGCAATCAAAGCAGCAACTTGGACAGTTCTCACGACAGCGATATTGAAAAACTGAGTGAAATCACTTTCGTTTCCCGCGTGCAAAATCAAATATCGAAAAGAAACCTCTCCGAAACTGGAAAATCGTTGAAATTAGAAGAGTTTGACATTGTTAAATATAAGGAAAGGCTTGAATCTAATTATGCTTATAATAAGAAATCAGAAAAAGAAAATATGGAGTCAAAGAGTTTCGAAGATGTAGAAAAATCAGAGAGTTCTTCTTTTGACGGAAAATTGAACGCGAATCAAGATCAGAGCGTATTTAAAAATAATAAGAGCCCCGCGGTGCATTTTTCATCCGTTGAAAAGACAAAAAATGATTCTTCCGGAGTTACGGGGAAAAAGAAAAGATTTGATTTAGATAAACGTGACAGCGGAGAAGAAGGATCAAGTTCATCGAGCGCTCCTCTCTGTCCCAAACGGGAATTGTCATCCACGTGGAAGCCTTTCCTTTTAGAAAGTTCCGGATCGAGCAGCTTAGAAGAATGTTGGATTCCTCCCGATGATAGTGCCAACCTTGCGGACGAAGAAGAAACCAGTAGCACTTCGATAAATCAGCCAGACGACTTGGAACTATCCGCCGGGTTCGGCCATTCGCTTTTAACAAAGACAAACGCCGAAATAATAATAGGGGGTTTTAACAGCGGCTACATTTTGTCACGGACGCTGAGTAGAATAAGCGAAAGGTCGACTTCGGATCTCGAACGAAGCGATTTCGAAGATGACTATTCAAAACCTAGTTCGCACTCCCCGAGTTTCGAGGAAGAAAGCATGCTCTCAAGTGATCATCAGCCTAGTTTATCGAGCGATCCTCCATCGTATAGAGACAACGCGTTAAAAATTTCAGAATTGCCTGAAGATTTGGTTTTCACGTCGGAAAATGCAATCGATGTCGAAAATAAATCAAAAGTTTACGAGCCGTTCGAGGGTTCGATTCCTCCTCCACTTCCGGACTCTTCGTGGCATTCTTCCGATTCTAATTTATTTTGTCTATCGGACGCAAATAACGTTCAAACTGTTTATTCGGAAATATATCCAGAAGAAGCTTCCAAGGTATTGGTGTCGGATTCGCGTAACAACGAAAACGCGAGTTCTTCGGATGAAAATCGCACTTCACAGGAAGAGGAGGAGGAAGAAGAAGACGAAGAAGGAGGAGGAGAAGAAGAAGGAGAAGGAGATTATTTGAACCACTCAAGTGATAATATATCCGCATCGACGACGACCACAACTCAAGAAGGAACAGTCCTTGCTATTTTGAGGCGTAAAAGTTTAAGAACAGGATCTCTAAGCGAGGATACTTCGGCAATATCGATATCCGATAGATCGAATTCTACGGGCGCGAAGGTTTTGACCGGTTCCGGCATAAACAACAAATCGGATAATTATTCCGAATGGTCGAAAAATTCGAAAAAGAAAACCAACAAAATTAATTTCGATCAAGGGATGAGCCAGGAAACAACATCCGATGGATTTACAGTTAAACTGTCTCACGGAAAAGATCAGCAAAAGAGTAATAATCAAATTATTGCGTCATCATCTTCGTCGTCGCCATCGTCATCGTCGCCTAAAGACGTATTCGTTTCTCAAACGGAAGAAGGAAATCATCAGAATCCTAATAAAACGGTTAAAATGAAAACTTTGGCACTGAGGAGTCCAACGGGGAAAATAATTAATTTTTTCGAAACTCCCATATCGAAAATATTAAGTCCAACATCTCAGAGTAAATTTTTCGATGGATCGGACAACAGCGGCGGTGGCGGTGGCAGCAGCACGAGGAGAAATTTTAAAAACGATGATATCTCACGTTCGGAACCAGCCCCTTCAAATTTTAAAACAAGTAAAAAATATTTTGAGAGTCACGCGTGTTCGAGCTTTCAAGAAACATTGAAGGGAGATAGAACGGAAAACAGAGTCATCAAAACACAGGGGGGACCCCGGACACCGTATTATTCTAATTTTTCAGATTTTTCCGAAAAGAATTTTTTCGAGAGAAGCCAACCGGAAATTGAGGATAAGACAAAATTAATTAGTTATAGAAAATGTCGTTCGTATAATTTCATGTCTAAAACGTATCCGGAAGAAGAAGAAAGTTCAAATAGCGATATATCGCAATATTCAACGTCGAACACGATACCGAGAGCGTCGAAAAAAATTAAAAAAAAACCTCGGGCCGCAGTAAAAGCGAAAAATAAACTTTAATAATCGAAAAAAAAAAAAAACTTGTGTAAATAAATCTAGTATATAAATTTAATCGGTTGATAATTTATTTTAAATTATTTTTTTTGTTACTTATGTAAATGATACGAGTCTGAAACGAAAAATTGAAAGAAAAGAAAGGGGGGGAGGGGTATGAATACAGATTATGTAAAAATATTTTAATATTCCCAATCGTCACACACATTCGAGTAAACTATGTACCTCTTGATATTGTTATTATTATTATTATTTTTACATAAGTTTGTGATTGGTTTTATTATTATTATTATTATTATTTTTTAGAATCGGAAAAGGTGAAAATGTGGGCTGTGCTGCATATATAAATAAATATGCAATCTAAAAAGATTATTCTTTTTTTTTTTTTTTTTTTTTTTTTTTTTAAGTGACTTTATTAATCAATAAATACAATCATAGTCTCATTAATTTTCGTTCTGTAATAATAATAATAATTTATTTTTTTTATTAATACCCGGTTTGGTAAAAACATTATTAACATAAAGTTTTTATCATTTGCCTAAATATATATATATATATATATATATATATATATATATTTATTAATGTAATTTTTTTGTGATAAATATTCATTTATTAAAATTATTTTAATAGATAAATAAATGTTAACAACGATTTATTATTGTTCTATTAATTACAATAAAACTTATTATTATTATTAACAATATTTAAAAAAATTATTCCTTTTGATTAAAATTTAATTTTAATTAAACAATAAGTATTTGATGTAATGACATAACTCTTATTTTTATTTCTTTGTCGGTGTTTTTAATATTTAAATTTTTTCTTAATTGAATTGAATTATTGATTATTGATTATTTTTAACCGAGTTTTTAATAATTTTTGTAAAGGGGAAGTGGAAGTGAAAGGGGAAGGGGGAAAAAAATATTTTAATTAACTTTTTTTCTTTTCTTTTTTCTTTTCAATCAAATTAATATAATTGTCGTGAGTAATTTTATATTTATGTGAGATTATTACTATTATTCTTTTTTTTTTTTCTTTAAGCATGATTAATTATTAAATTAAAATTGTTTTTTATTGTAAAATATGTATTAGAAATACCCAAAAATGAAAAATTTTCTCATAAACTTTTATTTATTTATTTTTTTTTTAGAATTATCGGAAAATTGTTCAAAAAGTTTAACGGATGTTTCGGGGGATAATATTGTTAATCCGATATGTTCAACCCCGTTGCAAAATGGAAGAACAAATGATGAATCAAATTTAAGGTAACCTAATCAATTTTTTGAGTTTTTCAAATAATATAATTAATTTTCTAATTTAATGATTACTTATTTTTTATTTATTTAAAGCGATGTCTTGTCTCAAGTGAATAATTCTATGAAAGATCGTTGTGAAAAAATAATGAAAACTTCAGATAATGATGAAAATCATTCGATTTCAATAAATGATAGCAACAATGATGGTTCGATTAGTATTTCAAAAAATTTACAATCGAGTAAAACATTTGATGATACTACCATTTCGAACTCTCATAAAAACAACGTATTGAATAATATCAACAACAACAACAACATTAATAATAATATAAATAATAATACTGATTCCGACATAAAAGTAAACGAATCCGAATCGAAGAAAAAACGTTATAATGCAGACAAAGGTTATTTTATGATAAAAGAACTTTTGTCCACCGAAAGAACGTACAAGAAAAATTTGGAAGTTATTAACAAAGTAAGTTATTTTTCTCTTTTCCCTAACTACCTTTAACAATATTATTATTATTATTTTTTGTTTTTTTAGTGGTTTCACGATGAAGTATCGAAATCTGAAGACGATATGCCAGACGATGTTTTAAATGGACTCTTCAATTTATTTGATCCATTAAATATAGCACATTCTCAATTTTTAAAGGATTTAGAACATAGAATGGCTACGTGGGAAGGAAAAAGCAATAATATTCCAAAAAGAGAAATACAACAAATCGGAGAATTAATACTTAATCATTTTAACATTTTACCGGTTCGTTTTTCTCTTGGAATAAAACTCCCCTAATATCTCCATTTAATATTTTTATTTCTTTCTTTTTTTTTTTTTTTTTTCAGTTGTACGTTAAATATTTGGATAAACATCTTCTTATTCTCGAAAGATTGGATGCTGCTTTTAGAAAAAATAAAAAATTTGAGATTTTGTATCGGGATTTTGAACTTCAAAGAGTTTGTTACCTTCCATTATCGTCATTTATAATGAAACCACTTCAAAAGTTAATTCATTACAATAGTTTATTGCAACGTGAGTTTATTTTAAAATTATTATTATTATTATTATTTTTCATTACTCCTGGGATTTTTTTATTTTCTATCTTTTTTCCATTTCAACGACAGGAATGATTATGCATTACGGACCTGATTATTCGGATTATAAAGATTTTTCAATAGCTCAAAAGAAATTACAACCGGTTTTAGAAAATATATCAACCGTATTGAGAGTTTCGGTAAATTATTACTTATTCTTTATTTTAATTTCACTCTTAAAAAAAAAAAAAATATATATATATATAAAGAATATTTTTATTTTAATCATTTAAGAATGATTGATTGATTAATTAAAATAAATAATTTATAGGAAAACTTTGTACAATTGAGCGAACTACAAAGAGACATGCCGAGTTTTGAAGGCCTTCTTCAAGGGGGAAGAGAATTTATCAGACAAGGTTGTTTATTAAAACATTCGAAAAAAGGATTTCAACAGAGAATGTTTTTCTTGGTAATAATTAACATGTTAATTTCCCACACACGCACATCCCCCCGCCTCTCCCACTTTAAAAATTTTTTTTTTTTTTTTTAGTTTTCGGACATTTTAGTTTATTCAAACAGATGTACGACTCCAAGTCTTCAGTTTAAAGTCAACGGTCAAATGCCATTGAGAGGCGTAATGATCGAACAATCGGACGATAAAATGGGAACAAATTTTACTTTTACTATTTACGGTGGAAACAGGTACAATTTATTTAATAAATATTGTTATGACAATCGAGAGTTGGCTCTACGAGTAAAATTATTATTATTTTTTGTTGGTAGAACTTTGATCGTGGCAGCAAGCAGTCAAGAAGAAAAAGAAAGATGGTTGGAAGATTTATACGAGGCTGTTCAAAATGCGAGAGAAAAAAACGATGGAAAAACATTAAAATATTTGAGTTTGAAATCTTGCAGTGAGTATAATAATAATAAAAAAAAAAAAAAAATGATTCATCCGAGGTAGGAGGAGGAAGACAATTAATTAAAAATTAAAATTAATTATTTGAGGTTCGTCGGACGAAGTAATTGATAAAGTCGACGATGAGGGAAATTTAAATCGAAATAATAAAAATTCTCAACAGAGAAGCAACACGACGGTTCACGTTTGCTGGCATAGAAACACGTCGACCAGCATCGGGGATCATTTGAAATCCTACGAAAACGAATTGAGTGGATTTTTATTGAGAAAATTTAAAAATTCAAACGGTTGGCAAAAATTGTGGGTCGTTTTTACTAATTTTTGTTTGTTTTTTTATAAAGCTTATTTGGTGAGTATAGTAGTAGTAGTAATAATGAGAAAAATAAAGAAAATGATGAAAAATAATAATAATTATGATGATGATGATACTACAGGACGAGTCTCCATTGGCTAGCCTTCCACTTTTGGGTTACAGTATAACGATTCCAGAAGAAGAAGACGAAATAAAAAAGGATTATGTTTTTAAACTTCAATTTAAAAATCACGTTTATTTTTTCAGAGCGGAAAGTGATTACACGTTTTCAAGGTAAATTCATTACTACAGTCTTTGATTGATTGATTAAATTTTATCGTGTTCAATACGGTTGAAATACAATTAAGAATTTTTTTTTTTAATCGAATGCAAAAAATAAAGAGAGAGAGAGAGAGAGAGAAAAGGAAAGGAAAAGAAAAATTCCATAGTAATTATTTAAATGGAAAAAAAAAAAAAAATTAAATAACGTTTGACTTTGTTTAGTTAATTAATTAGTAATTAGTATTATTATTATTATTATTAATGATATTTTTCTAGGTGGATGGAAGTAATAAGGAGTTCGACAAAAAACACATTTAACAACGTAAATAATTATTAAATATTTCTTTTTCTTTTTCCTTTTTTTTTTTTTTTTTTTTTTTTGTTCAATGTAGGTAATTAATTAATTTTTGGGGGTTTATTTTAATTTATTTTTATTATTATTATTATTATTATTATTATTTAACATCCGATGGTTTTTTTTTTTTTTTTAAACTAAAATAATTATTATTATTATTATAAGGAGAAAGCATTTAGAATGAATTAGATTGTTGTAAATTAGATTTGAACATAGTTTATTTATTAGTTTTATTAGTTTTATTTTTTTTATTTTTATTTTATTTTATTTTTATTCTTCGTCCTTGTTTCTATTGTAACCTGTTTTTTTTTTTTCAACAAAATTATACATATATATATATATTAATGATGAGTGTGAGTGTGCGCGTGCGTGTACCGTAATCCCGTCTAAGATGAATGAATTAATACGTTATTGTTAATAAAATTTATTATTATTATTATTATTATTATTAGGTTTAATTTTTTAAATAAATACATTTATCATTATTATTATCATCATCATCATTTTATTTTTTTATTTTTAAATCACATGAATGACAAACAAACAAACAAACACAAACACTTTCACGCTCGAGCAAAACACAATCAAACAACAACAACAACAAAACATTCAAATATGTAAACTTGATAAATTAAAAAAAAAAGACAACATCTACTCTTCCCTTCGTTTGAGGAGAGAGAGAGAGAGAGAGAGATAGAGAGAGAGAAGCAGCAGATGTTTTTGTCTCTAATTAAAATTATCATTATTATTTATAATCGATCATTTAATTTTGTTACCACGTGAAATTTAATTTTTTTTTTTTTTTTTACCTGTTTGAACAAACGAAAATTTTAAAATGCCCTCGATTATTATTATTATTTTTTAAAATGGTAAACCGAGAGAGAGAGAAAGAGTACAAACAGTTTGAACAATTATGTTTAAAAACATAATGAATGTAACTGTGTACCTTAATGGAAAAACGTTATATAAACCATTTACTACTCTTAAACAAACGAATCTTCGGATGTTTTTTTTTTTTTTTTTTTTAAGGATAAAAAATTTTTAATATTTTATGTTATTAGTAAAAATTTCTATCCTTCGGATTTCATTATTATTATTATTAATAATTACTTTTGATTATTTATTCGTCGTATAGTTAAAAAAAAAAAAAAAATGAAAAATTTTGTGAGTTATTACTTTTTAATATTTAACCCGCGTTTTTAACGGTAAGAAAACCTTGATGCCAACTCGAGATGTTATATAGAAAACCATCAGGTAAGATTTTTTTTATAACTTGGCAAATGGTATTTTTAAATAATAAATTCTTGGTTGTTTGCAGTTTCGATTCAACAATCGACTCCAGTTTTTGTGTTTTTTTTTTTTTTCTTTTTTTTATTTTTAAATTATATTATATTATATGTGTTGTGTCGGATTTGGTAGCGTTTAGATTTTTCTCTTTTTTTTTTTTTTATTTCAACAAATGGATTTTTATGGAAAGAAAAGAAAAGGAAAGGAAAAAAGCTGAACAACCTGGAGTCACAACATAGTTTTATATAAAACGTTATTATTATTATTATTACTACAACTACAAGTGCTACTACCAATTACAAGAGTGAAATATTAAAAAAAAAGAAAAAATTTTATTTCTTATTAATAATCAGGTAAATTATTATTATTATTTGATTTTAAATTTTTTTCTAAAAAATATTTTTCGGTTTTTGTTTTAACCATCGCATTCTCCTTATTAATTATTATTATTATTATTATGATTTATTTTGACGTCATTTTTTTTTCTTTAATATGTTTAATGATGATTTTAATGGTTCTCGTTTTGTGCGTCGTCTAAATTTCAAAGTTCTAAATTTTTTTTTAAACGTAGTAATAAAAAATTACATAATTAAAAATCTCTTTTTCTTCGTTTTCTTTTTATAATTGGGGGGGGGGGGCAAAATTTTTTTTGTATTTTTGAGTGAGTGAATGTGCGCGTCTTCTACTGGATAATTTTACTCATTCCAGGTTCGTTCGCAATGTTAAAATATTTCATTTAATTTTTTCTCTCTCTCTCTCTCTCTCTCTTTCTCACGTTTAGTTTTCATCAATTGAATTTCATTGGTGCGGTTTTGTCATTTTTATTTATTATAGAATTTATACAAGAACTAGTAATAATAATGATAATAATGTGAATGAACCGACGAACGTAACAAGAGAAAGTAAAAAAAAAAAAAAAATCTCAAACAGATCCAGGAGGGTACAATTTGATGGATGAAAATTTTAAATAATTTCATCGATTATCATTATTATTATTATTAAATATTCGTAATGAAAATTTTCATAAGGTTTCTCTCTCTCTCTGTCTCATTTAGCACATTTTAATTTACCTCGTTATTACGTAAAAAGTCATTTAATTCAAGTTTTTACTCGATATGAAAAGTAATAAAAAAATGATAAAAATAATAATAATAATAATAATAATATTACGTCTCGTTCATAAGTGAAAACGCGTAAAAATTCATTTTGTCATTATTATTATTATGTTTTGATTTGATATTTTCCGGTTTTCTACGGTCACCTTATTATTATTATTATTAGTTTTATTTTTTTTTTTGGAAATTCGATCATGGTCCTCACACACGCACACGCGTTTTTCTTTTTTTTTTTAATTGTAACGAAAGATTTATATAAATTTAAAATTTTTTTTTTATTTTATATATTTAATTAATTAATTTATTTAAAAAAAAAAAAAAACTTCCTACTCACCTTGAAAAAAATTTTTTTTTTTTTTACTTCATATTAAAATATTTATGTATAAAAAATGCGGTTATATTAACTTTTTTTTTTTTACGTCAATTATTCGAGAAAAAAAAATTATTTTAAATAAATTATCCTTATTTTTTCCGTCTCTCCAAAATTTTAATAAATAATAATAATAATGATAAATTTTAACGGGTTGAGAGGGGGTAGGGGAGAGGAGGGAAAATTAAAAAAATTACATTTATATGTTGTTTGTTGTTGTCGTGTTACGTCATTAAAACTTTCTAAAAACTTTATATATATTGCGTAAAAATCATGTAACAAATATTATGTATTTATTTATTTTATTTATCACCACGTGGGTATTTCTGGATTTATTTATTTATGTTTCAGGTAGAGTAATAAGTTGTCAAAGTTTGAATAAAGTCATTTTAATTTGAGTTATTCGAAGAAGAAGAAGAAGAAGGAAAAAAGGGGATTTGAAGTTTGATTGAAATAAACATGGAAATTTCAGTTTTGAATTTTTTTTTTTAAAAAAGCATGACAAACAACATGACAGATGAATTATTCACATCTTTTAATGTTTGATTATTGACGTTATTAAATATTAAAAAAAAAAAAAAAAAATGATTGACATGTCTCAAACAAACGAATCAAGGCTCTCTTTCAAAGAAGAACAAGAAGATGAAGATGAAGATGAAGGAGCAGAAAAAGATGGAATTGATGACGATTGGTTAGAAACATTATTAAAAAATTCCATGATAAATAATTCAAAAGACGCACAGGATAAAACGTCCGAAACAGGTAAGATAAAAACAACAACAGGAAACAGGAATTTATTTCGTGCGTATAATATAAATTTGGATGGATGGAATATGTGATAACACGTGTGTATCATACATACGTGTTTACGTATGTTGTTAATGAAAAAAAATTTGCCCTAGGTTAAATTACGTACATACATAAATAAATATTAATTATTTATTTTTGAATTATGGCCTTTTCATTTAAATCAATATTATTAATTCATTCGCGTTTAAAATTTATTATTATTATTATTGATGACTTTAAAGTTAATTTTTACTCTCGAAGAAAAAAAATATGGACGCTTCATAAAATTCGTATTTTCTTCAATATTAATTTCGTATTGGGATTTGTTGGCTTCACAACATTTGTATTTGTTTATATCGAAAAGTGAATGAACCCGCCGCCATATTGATGTAATTGAGTACTATTTATGAGTACCCCTTTTCCCGTTACCACCATGCCTTGGTCTGACATTCTCCAAGGCGAAATTCTAATAGTTTAAAGACTTTATTTTGCGTCTTTAATTATAAATGTCTTTTATTTTTTTTTGGTAATTAAAAGATCGATGGTTTCTAATGTTGTCTTTGAAATTTCATTATTATTATTATTATTATTATTTGATTACCGTAATCGTGTAAATAAATGATTTGATATTTTATTTTTCGTTGCATAATCAGTTTCTCTTGTGCTCTTCTTTTATATCATTATCATATATGATGATGAATTTGTTATAAATTTTTTATTTTTTTTTTATTTTCCAGGTGGATTTGCTCATGGTGAAATCCCTCTCTTGTGTGAAGATGATTTAGATTTTAAAGAAAAAACAATAAGAACCTTAAGGGTGGGCTTTAAGAAAATGTGGAAAAGAGGATCGGCAACAATAACGGCTGAAGATCCAACATATAAAGTTTCATATTTAGGAAACGTTCTTACTGGTTTAGCCAAAGGTAACACGCACTCACGCACGCACATTATTATGTACATGTATATATTACGTATGTTAAATTTTTATATTGAAAAATCAATTTGTGCGGTCGTTAAAAGTTAATTTATTATTATTATTAATTTTAATTACAATCGCTGGTATTATCCCATGCGAATAAGTCCTTTGTACTTTGTGACGGGTTTTTTTTTTTTTTTTTTCTAACTCGTTTTTGGTTCCAACTCGATTTTCTTTTCATTTCGATTTTTCCGATACTTTTTATATATGCATGCTTTTTTTTTAATCAAAACCAATTAAATTCAATCAATAAGTGATTGAATTTAGTATTCCACAATAGAATAAAGGGACCACACGATGGCATGTGAACCACGACAACGTAAAACCTCGATAATGTTTTCAAGGTGATATTTAATAATAAATAATGTCGATTGTTAACAAAAAAAAATCCAAATAAATAATGGGGCGTGTAAAAAATAAAATTAGTAAAAATCTCTAGCTTGACACGTTTTTGTATTTAATATTATTATAAATTGTTGATATTTAGTTAATACAATACCGTTACTTTTTTTTTGATTGTAAACAAATGTGTTTGAATCAATGTCATTGATAATAATAATAATAAAAAACATGTGATATACAAGTACGTAAAACCATGAATGAAAATGAAACTTTGTTAGAGTCTAAGGTTGCTTTATTTATAATCGTTAATCGTTATAATTTTTGTATCCATTTCAGGCGAGGGTTGCATTGAAAAACCTCTCAACACTTTATGGAAAAACTATAACGAATCCTTAAAACCGAGCATTCAAATGAAAATAAAAGTAACACAATCCGGTCTCAAGGCCGTTACGAAAGATCACGGTCTAATAGAATATTGGTCTCACAGGATAACCTTTTGCACCGTACCTCCAGAATTCCCGAATATTTTTTGCTGGATCTATCGTCACGAAGGCCGAAAATTAAAACAAGAGCTTAGATGTCACGCAGTTTTATGCTCAAAAGAATCCGTTGCTTCGAAAATGTCCGACACGCTTAAAACGCGTTTGACTCAAGCCTTGGTAGAATTCAAAAGGGATAAATTACTTCGTCAAAATGCGAGATTATCCCTTGTTAATTCGGTTTACGATAATCCTTCATTGCCAAAGAGAAAAATACTTTTATCTACGGGTTGTCACAATTATAAGCCTCCGATTGAAAGATCTAAATCGGCACCAAAGCTCATGTCGATCGAGGAAAGCTCAGAAGAGGAAGAAGAAGTAGATGTAGAAGAAGAAGGAGAAGAAGACAATAATTCATACAAAGTTAAAACGGATGATGATAAAATTATCGGAAACGATGAATATTATTATTATTATTATCATCATTTCGATCGTACGGATAATAAAAAGAAAAATGATATATTAAACGATTTAAAAAGGAAAGTATCCGATGATGGTAATAAATCCGATTATAAGCTCGCAAATTTAAGTTTTGTTAAAAAATTATGTTCGAGCATAGAAAACTTAGTGGAAAGTACAAGTAATTACAGTAGAAAATTTTTCACCGAAAGAAAATCCAACAGGGAAACAAGTTATGTAACAATAAAAAATTCTGATGGTTTAAAATCTAAAAAAAATAAAGTAAACAAAAAAGAAGAAGAAGAAGGAGATGAGGAGGAAGAAGAGGAGGAGGATGTGGAGGAGAAGGAGAAGGAAACTTTGAAATTTTTTAAATTTAAAATAAATAATCGTTTATTAACTAGAGAAAATTCTAGAAAAATTTCTTGTTCAGAATCAGGAAAAAAGTTAGATAATAATAGTATTAGTGAAATTAATTTAAAAAGTAGTAAAATGAACGTGAATAACGAAGGATGTAATATCGATGATTTCAAATCGAAATTTATTCAAAATTTATCATCGTCAAATTGTCGGATAACAAGTGATAAAAAAGACATTTTTTTTACATCTGATAATAATTCTAATCCCGTTGTGGTAACCTCTGTAAAAAATTTCAACGGTAACACAATAGAAAGGTTACCAAATTATTTAAGTACCGGTAAATCGTTACCGGAAGGTAAAATTGTTGTTTTTAATTGCGATTGTCAGGATAGTCAGGATTCATCTCCTCCATTGGTAAATAACGGACAAGAAGTAGTCGTTTCTCTTGACGATGATGATGATGATAATAATAAATGCGTACAATTAACTGATGATTTATTAGTTCAAAAACTCACTAGTTTAGATGTTCCTTATCATAAAATAATTAAATCGACGGCACTTAGCGAAAGTAGAAAATTTCATTCTTCCTGTCTTCAGATATGAATTTATTTTTAAGCATTTATTATTATTATTTTTAATAAAAAAAAAAAAAAAGACTGAAAAATTGAGTGAAAAGGTCTTAATGAAAAAATTCTCACGCAAAGGGATATCCCGGGGGGAAGGGAGGAGGGAAATTAAATTTTAATTTTAAATTGAAAATAGTACAATTACAAAATTTTTCTTTTAACCCAGTTAAAAAATGGCAAATAAATAAATTCTAAATTTTTTTCGCGTAATAAAATAATTACAATAATATTAATAATAAAAAAAAACTTATGATTATTATTATTAACAATAATATTATTATTATTATTTGTTATTGTTATTGTTATTGTTGTTGTTGTAATTGTTTTTTTTTTTTTTTTTTATCATCGTCGTTGTTAAATAGTAAGAAGAAAAAAAATTCGTTTTTTTTTCGGAATTAAAATTAAAAATTTAACATCACAAAATAAATAAAAAAATTTTTTTTTGTGCCATAAAATATATATTTTTTTTAATATTATTATTATTACAATTGATTGATTGTTTTTTTTTTACTTCCGTTAAAATATTTTACAAATTTATATATAATTTATATGACGAATTTTCTAAAAAAATAAAATTTAATTAATAAACAAACGGACGCCAAATACGTTCAGAAAAAATAAATAAATTTTATTAAAAATTTGTCGATTATTATTATTATCCACCAGGTTAAAAGATTTTATTTTCATGCAGGTAAACATTAAAAAAAAAAAAAAAAACAATCAATTTTCATTTTACACAGACTTGATTCTACCTTTAAAAAAATTAATTAATAAATAAATAAAATAATGTAAATAATATATATTTAAATGGGAAATAAATAATGACCCATATTATATTAAAATTACAATATGCACATTAATTATAAAAATACACGATTTTTATATTAGAAATGTTATTAATAATAATAATAATATCGCGACACAAAACTGTTAAGAAAAATATTAAAAAAATTGATGAAGCTTAATTTATCAATTATTTTAAAAAAAAAAAAAAAAAAAAAAAAAAAGGTTTACGACGATGATAATAATTTTGCTGTGGAATTATCGTAATGTGTGGATTGAGTAGTAAATCCAAA
>NW_002987049.1:250837-253556 GCF_000006295.1 Pediculus humanus corporis | reverse complement strand
TTATATCGGAAGAATCCCGATAATTATCGTTTAAAGAAATAGATTGGCATCTTCCAGAATCGGAACCGTTGTTGTTGGATAAAGGAAGAAGAGAAGTGCTTCCGAGATATGGACAATCGATAGCAGAATTCGATTTAATATTGTGATCATCGTGATCTGTTCTCGATTTTGAATCTTTAATGAAAAAAAAATCTCATGTAAGTATTTTATTATAATTTTTTGTTTTTGTTTCAAATTTACCAACCGTCTGAACTATTTGACAGATCGCATTCATTATGTTTTTCAGATGTGATTGTGACTTCGCCGGTTGAAAATGCATTCGATGAAGGTTTCTTTGGTTTACGTTTTCTCGTTTGTATTCCATCTTTTCTCATAGCCAATGGACGATTAATTCCGTGCAATTTAAAATATAATCCGCAAGCATTGCATACCGGTTCACCTTCATTATTTCTTCTCCAAAGAGTTGTCGTTCTTGTACCACAATTCGTACAACAAAGTCCTAATCTTTTGGTCGCCGTCTAAAATTCAATTTATTTCTCTTTTATATTTTTATTACAGGTAATATTACATAAAAAAAAAAAAAATACAACAAACCATCCTTTTAGAAGGTTTGACCAACGGCCTGTTCATTCCGTTCATTTTATGGTATAATCCACAAGCATTGCATAGATAATGTCCTGTTCCATCTCTTCTCCAGAGAGGAGTCGAAATAGCTCCACAATTTACACACTCTCTTCCTTCTCCAAATTGAAAATCCAAACCACCATCTGAAAAATTTCAATTACTAATAATAATTCAAATAATTCTCTTGTAAATAATAGGTAAGTCTACGAAAAAAAAAAAAATTTTTTTTTCTTTTTTAACAATAATAATAATAAATAAAACTTGCCGTAGTGATTTGTTCTTTGATATTCTCCAGGATCAAATGTCCTCCAAGTGACAACATTTTGACCGTAAAAAGGACTAGCCAGACTGCTGGAATTCTGTTGTGCTACCAAATGACCAGAATTATTATAATTATCACTTCTGGGACTTTGTTGATGTGACCAACCATTTGGAGAAGGACCAAAATGTTCAGGTGTAACTTGAATTTTAACAAAAAATTATTAGTTTTTTTATAAAATTATTTTATTTAAAAAAAAAAATAATAATATTCACCAGAGGAATTAAACTGATGACTTATACCGCCTAAGATTCCTCTTGTTGAAGGTACAAAAACGGGATGTTGAGAACTCAAATAACCGGGATTTTCTTCTACGTATCCTCCGGTACTGGAATTTGGAAACATTTTTCACTTTTTCTGAGGTAAAAAAAAAAAAATAAAATAAAATAAAATAGAATTAATTTAAGATCGAATGCATTAATAATGATAATGAAAGATTTAAAAAAAGAAAAGAAAAAGAAAAATTTTTTTTTTTTTACTTTTTAGTTTATTAAAATTAAAGAAAAAATTTATTAAGATTAAACATTAAATTTTATTTAAAATAAAATTTTAGTAAAACCACCACGCCTTGGCCATCGTGTGGCATTTCTTCTTATCTAACTTCCGCAATCAATAAAAAAACTTTATCTTGTTTTTTTTTTTTTTGTTTTAGGGGGGTTCAAACCGTGAAAAAAAAAAAAATTTTTACATAACAACACTGTCACATGCTAAGTCTCTATATATATAATTTTGAAATAAAATTAAAAAGCCCCATCCCCGTATATTTGAACGAAAATTTAAAAAAAAAAAAAAAGATGAATGAAATCAAATTATTATTATTATTATTATTATTAATTTTATTATCGTTTGTAGATGAGAGCATCGAAATTGAAAATTGTCCGACGATAATAGTGATGATAATTGTGTGAAAAAAATGCCATCGTTAAAGCACACCACCGAAATCACCCCAAATATTATTTTATCAAATTAGGCAAAACGTTGAAAACCAGAAAAGGAGTTTTACACACACACACACACGATCAAGATGGAGCCTTTGGATGGAAATAAATTAAAATTATCTAAATATCATGAACGACGAATAATAAATAAATAAAATGATGAATGAGGATTAAATAAGTTTCTCCTAGTATCGAAAAATGTAAATAAAAAAAAAAAAAATGAATAATTTTCCCTACGGTAAGAAAAATTAAAGCGAGAAAAATATTTTTTTAATTTAAACTCTATTATTAATTTTTACAAAAATTCAAACTATTATTATTATTTTTTGTAATAAATAAAAAAGTAATAATAATAATAATAATAGTAAATTCTCGAAATCAAAATTTTTCGTTTAAATTAGTAAAAAAAAAGAACATGTCGCATTCTTTAAAATGATTTTTATTTATATATATATACATATTTTTTTTTTCCGACCACCCGACTTCTCACCACGCGAAAGTGACATAAAAGTTTAATAGAAATAATAATAATAACAATAAGGACAAAAGAAGAAATTACGCACCTGGATCGAAGAACAAGGAAAATATTAACTATGAATGGTGCGTTACATCCAAAAGCTGATGCGGATAGATTGTACGTCAGCAGGAAAGATGGAGGAAGAGGATTACGACAAATAGAAGCGGCATACCAGAATGCCATAATTGGAATGGGAAAATACATAGAATCTCATCAAGAGGACCCTATCTTAGCTCAAATTATACATACGGAAGAAAAAATTACAAAAAAAGGAGTACTGAAAAGAAGAAAACAAATCGTCAAAGAAAATAAAGAAAACGA
>NW_002987049.1:249851-250817 GCF_000006295.1 Pediculus humanus corporis | reverse complement strand
GAAGACATAGCACCTACTACTACTCAAGGAGTCTCAACCTGGACGGAACCATTCAGAACCCGACATAGGAAACTGTCAAATCCGAACAAGAGGAGAAAACAAATTCTTTTTTCAAAATAATTGTTTTCCGTCTTAAGGGGGGAGGTGTTATGATCCCGTACTCAATATTCACATTTTCAACTTTTTATAAACAAAAGACTGGCGACGAACTCAAATTGTTCTTCTTTAGAAGCGAAGCTTCTAAAGACTCCTTCTTTTATTTTATTTGCAAGTGTTTGCTCGAACATTCGAAACAGTTGACTGACGAAAGACCAAAGTAATATAGGCAAGCTACACAGCTTGGCGTTGGTTCATTTTGATTTTTAGTCTAGCTGTAATAAGTTCTTGTTTATTAATATTAGTTTTGTTAGTGATAGTTTTAAGTGCTTGTTCATTACTTACAAAAATAAAGAACGAACCGAATATAACAATATATACATATTTTTTTTTTCCGACCACCCGACTTCTCACCACGCGAAAGTGACATAAAAGTTTAATAGAAATAATAATAATAACAATAAGGACAAAAGAAGAAATTACGCACCTGGATCGAAGAACAAGGAAAATATTAACTATGAATGGTGCGTTACATCCAAAAGCTGATGCGGATAGATTGTACGTCAGCAGGAAAGATGGAGGAAGAGGATTACGACAAATAGAAGCGGCATACCAGAATGCCATAATTGGAATGGGAAAATACATAGAATCTCATCAAGAGGACCCTATCTTAGCTCAAATTATACATACGGAAGAAAAAATTACAAAAAAAGGAGTACTGAAAAGAAGAAAACAAATCGTCAAAGAAAATAAAGAAAACGAGATAATGGAAGAAGGGCAACTTGCAACTTATGATAGCAAGGCTTAATCTCAGAAGAAATTAAAAGGCAAATGGGAACAGAAAAAGTTGCATGGGCAATATCTAAAAAG
>NW_002987049.1:219330-249831 GCF_000006295.1 Pediculus humanus corporis | reverse complement strand
TAGCTAATGAATGGTACAACAATGTTCTAAAGGCACCGGTTACGACAGCAGGTTCATGCACGCTTCTGTATGATCAACAAATCCTCACTGACAGAACTGATTTTATCATAATAAAAAACAAGAGTTGGAGTAATTTAATAAAATTATTTATTAATTATTGATTTAAGTATTGATCAAATTTCTATACTTTAAATCTATCAATCTTTAAGGGTTAATTTTCTGATTTTTGATTGTTTTAGGTGTTAATCTGAATCAAGTCAGGAGGAATTGGTAACCAATAATAATAATAATTGATTTTAGCGAAGGGAATTATGAAAAGGAACAAAAGACTCCATTTAATAATTGTTACATCTCCTGAGCTGATTATAAGTAGAAGTTGAGCTAAATATTTTGTCATACTGAAGAAGGAATAGAGTTAATTCAATAAAAATACTTGGAACTAAATTATTTATAGTATTTTGTGGATATAAAATCTTTGTACTCCTGTTTTAAATGTGAATCTATTGATTGTATATTATTTTACTCTTCCATTTTCTTTTGTTAACCTGTTACATTATAACATATTTTGCCAATAAAAATATTAAAAATACTTGTAACTAATTTATTTATTGTATCGAGTGATTATAAAATCTCCATGCACCCATCCAAATCTCTATACCTTATTTTAAGCGTACTCAGTACACATCCATTTTTTTATGTTTGCCTGACACATAAAAAAACAAATTTTGCGATATTTTGCATTATATTGCGAATTTTGCATTTTATTTTACCCTATACCTCCTTGGATATTATGTTTTACGGATACATCGGAAAAAAATTATCGATGTTTTAAGTTAAAAATGACCTTGAGCGCGAAAATCCAACGTTTACGATTTATTCTAAAGTAGGTCGACCTTGAATACAAGGCCATTGGTTTTACATTTCAATTTTGTGAAAATTTTCATGGTCACGATTTTTCAACCAAGGTCGACCTTGTTTACTGTTTACGCTAAGTAGGACGACCTTGTATATTTTATTTTAGGTGTCACATTTTATTTTCGCGGGAACCCATTGTTTGAATTTTATTTTACTTTTATTCATTTTTTATTTTATTTTACTTTATACCTCCTTGGACTTATGTTTTTTTAATACATAAGATCAATTTTTTTTACTAAAAAAAGGTAGAAGGGTAGAAACCTGGAATATATGTTGAAAAGGCTCCGACAAACATCAGGACGAATTGTCGTCATAATAATAATAATAATAATAATAATAAGCGGCATACCAGAATGCCATAATTGGAATGGGAAAATACATAGAATCCCATAAAGAGGACCCTATCTTAGCCCAAATTATACATACGGAAGAAAAAATTACAAAAAAAGGAGTACTGAAAAGAAGAAAACAAATCGTCAAAGAAAATAAAGAAAACGAGATAATGGAAGAAGGGCAACTTGCAACTTATGATAGCAAAGCCCAATCTCAGAAGAAATTATGTCAATATCTCCATTGGAGTATATGCCGAGAATATGGAATGGATGGATTACCCAAGGAGTGGTACAATCACATTCCAAGCCCGGTTACGACAGTAGGTTCATGCACAGTTCTGTATGATCAACAAATCCACACTGACAGAACTGTGCCAGCTAACAAACCGGATATCATCCTCAGGCATAATGCGGAAAAATGGTGTTAATAAGTTAATTGAGGTATCCGTGCCGGCAGAAAAAAACACCAGGCAGCCAAAGAAGCAGACAAAAGGCTGAAATATAGAAATTTGTAAATTGAAATAGCCAGGATGTGGGGAACAAAAACAGAAACGATTCCGGTCATCGTGGGAGCATTGGGAGCCATGCCACGACATTCAATGAAAGGAAATTTAAAGAAGATTTTGAAGAACCTAAAGGAAGAAACCATCCAGGAAATCGTACTATGTGGGACGGCCCACATTTTTCGGAAAATATTATAAATAGCACCACCGAAATTCGAACCCCCCAAATAAAGCCTTGTCGTGTTTAAGAGTGACCATAATAATAATAATAAGAATTAAATAAGTTGTCATGCAGTTACGTTATGCCAACTTATTTAATTAGTTTTAATAGTTTTATTAATAATTTAGTTCAAAAGTTTTGTAATTGAGTCTAGTTTATTTTAATATAATAATAATAATTAGTTTTTTATTTTTTTAATTATTTGTTTTTTATTTGTACACCTGATCTTAAGCGAGAATCCATTGTTTACATTTATTTCAAGCGGGAATCCAATATTGCATTTTATTTTACTTGATACCTCCTTGGATGTTATGTTTTTCTGATACATCAGACCAAATTTTTCGATGTTTTTAGAGAAAAAAAATTGTGACTTTTGGCGGGAATCCATTGTTTGAATTTTATAATACTTATCTATTATTACTTTTATATTACTTTATCTCCATTTTCTTATTTTTACCTGATACATTATAACATATTTTGCGGTATTTTTAGTGTAAAATTTCAATTAAGATTAGAAAAATTCTGGACTGCCTTCAGATTACTGAAGTTCATAGGTACAAAATTGTAGTTTGTAGACTGTGGATAAATTAAGGATGTGAATGCATGAGGGAAAATTTTGATACGGGGAAAATGTAGGAAAATTAAGTATGTGAATTATGTTCTGAGGAAAAAGTTACATGATGACTGATTTATAATTGTAATAGAGCAAAATGAGAACAAGATAAAGGCAGAAGAACCAAAAGGCAAATCTTATTCTACTGTTGACCTGAGTCAGCTCTTGACAAGGTTGTGAATCTCCTCACTTTTCCTGTTCGTGGCCACTCCACAGATGTCAGTCATTGAAGCCCAGTACTGAAAATAACTCGTTTCCATCAAATAAGATGGTCTCTCAGTGAGACTTACAAGAATTGCTGTCATGTCATAGGTTATACTTATAAGACGAAAACCTATTCGTCAGGCAAGCAGCATCACTGATATTCAAGCACTTATTGATCCTTAGGGATTGACAGGTAGAAACCTGGAATAAATGTTGAAAAAACTCCGACAAACATTAAGACGAATTGTCGTGATTATAAGTGAAAATAATAATAATAATAAAACACAATCAAACAGTTAAAAGCACTTAAATAGGGTGTCGCCCAGTAAGCTAATTATTTTCAGATGGCGCCTGCGTAGACATGACATGTCTGAGACAAGACTAGTCAATTTACTCGACTGTCATGTTTTTTTTTTTTTTTTTTTATTTCAACCTCTACACGATTCTTAATTTCTCTTTTTAAAAAAAGACAGTATATATATATACGCCTAATACACGTTCATAAAATAAATGAAAATTGATTTTTTTTCTTTTTGGCGTCCCCCGTCTGTAAAAGGGTAATTTATTATATGGAAATCATACAAACCATTTTGTGTGTACATCAATATATGAACACTCACGTGCAATTACGCATAATTCATTCATAGTATTTTAACAAAAGAAAATACCAATAATAGATATATTATATATGCAAACTTAAAAACTTATAATGAAAAAAAATTATATATAAACATTCCAACGTTCGGTCAAATAATTGAATTCATTCATACTTTTTTTTTTCAATAAGTTATACAATAAATATTTTTTTTCCTCTTTTTAGTATAGTACCTAATAAAAAGTATTTGAAATTTTTACTTTTCAACCGATATAAATAAGTAAATTCTTCTCGGTTAAATAAAAAAAAAAAAAAAAAAAAGAAAGTTAAATAAAATAAAACCCGATTCATATTCACCCTTAAAAATTATAATTATTATTATTAATTAATATAAATAAATGTGTTTTGGTCTTTTTTTTTTTACATAACACCATCGCGATCAACACTATAAAATCAACATTTAAAATAAATTGTCTATTTATGGCAAATGATAACTACTTATAATAAAGGAATAAACAAACATTCAAATTTTATTTTTTGTTATTATTATTATTAAGCAATTCGAGGTTTCACATAATAATCAAAAAAAAAAAAAAAAAAAACAACAAAACGGACGCATTTATTGATGACCATCGGCGATCGTCACTTTTAGGTCAACGATTGAACCCTCACAAACACTGATAACCGCTTTTTATCTTTGTGCTTGAGTGATATGATTAAGGTTTTGGTTCAACATAATAATAATAATTTTTTTTTTTTATCAAAATGCCATTGTGCTCGTTCCTTTTCCTTTACTTTATTTTTTTCAGGAACGCCAAACAGGCAGGTACGAAACAAAAAATGATGCACAAATGAAAATGAAAAAAATTTACATAAATACATCATCATTATTATTATTATTGAATTCGTCACTTGTTAGGGCTCCACGTACACCATTTTATCATTAATTTATTTGTAAAAAAAAGGTGATAGGAGTCGGGTCGGATTTATAAAATTATTTACACGAAATTATGTGACATTTAAATGGGGGGTACACATTTCAGGTACACAAAAAGTAGTAACGAATGAAATGATAAAATCAACTATCAAACCTTTTAAAAAAAAAAAAAAAACATAAAATAATTTTTATCCTCTCATAGAAAAAAAAAAATTAGGGTAAATTTTTCTTTTTTCTTTTTTTTTGTAAATAAAATTAAAATTAATTAATTAATCGGCAAAAAGTGAATTTAATAAATACATAATCATAAATAATAATAATATTATTATTCACAGAAATGTATATAATTAAATTTTAAGTTATTTTTTCTGTCTCCTTTCCAGAGAACATTCGATGGGATCCTCATGTTATTTTTTTATTACGGGACAGAATACACTAAATTATACGGGGGATATCAGACGTTTATGGATAGGGGGTGCGTTGTGTGTCACACACCCCTATTACAATTTCTTATTATTTTTTTACCCCCTCGTTTTGCTCTCATACACACAGCCAATCATTATTCATTTCAATCGTCCTATCATATAATAGCATCAAGTTTAGAGGTTTCTCTAGAAACGCTAAACTCATGAATTTTCCAACTTAAAAATAAAAAACCTTTTCATTCTTTCTTTTTTTCACCCTTTTCTCAAACGGCCATATATATAATAAGATCCCGACTAACTTATTAAAAAATTTTCTTTTTACACTTATTTAATTGACTTTTTAATAATAATAAGGAATTTTCAATTTCATCCAGAATTCATTTCAAAGGTTTCTATCCGATTTTTTAGGATAAAAAGGGATAAAAAGCTTGAAAATCGTCCGTCGAAGGTGGTGGTGGTGGTTTCATTTATAAAAAACTTACATTATTTGATCGGGGGTTAATTTACCGTTTCTTATTTATTATTATTACAATATAATAAAATATCCGATATTATATTATTTAAAAAACGGTGATTTCATTATTATTAAAAAAAAAAAAAAAATTTATTATAGTGATATGAATTTTTTAAACGATGTAACGTAACGTAAAATAAATAAAATAACATTTTAATAATTAAATATTAATTAATAAATCTTATAGAAAATAATTTTTTTATTTGTACGGACATTTTTAGTTTTTCATTTGCATGAGAAAAACATTGTAACCACGACGACACGGATTAATTTTCCTTCTTTTTTTTTTTTTTTGTCAATAAATTTGAAAATTTAACTTTTATAATTTAATGACGAATAGGTAAAATAATAATTTTATATAAATATTTTACCATTCCTCCTCCTCCCCCTCCCTGTTTTTTTTAAAATAAAGCTCTTAAAAAAAAAATTGAAATTTGATTTTCTTACTGTGAATTTTCAATATGTTTAGCTTTTTCCTGACTTTTGGTGAATCCTAAAATTTTTTTTTTATTTTTCTCTTATTGTCAAATGATTAAAATCACTTTACACACACATACACACACGCACACGCACAACATAATCAAAATAAAAAAGTTATTTTCACCTTTTTTTTTACGTATATAAAAAAATACAATTGATTAATCATTTTTTTTCTTTTTTTACACTTTGTATTACCGCAAAGAAAAATTAGTTTTTTTTTTGTTTTTTTGTTCGTTAGTTTTAGTTTATTTACTTAAAAGACTAAAAAAAATAAAATAATATACGCGGGTGTAATAAAAAAAAAAAAAAAAACACAAAAGAATTTAAAAAATAATTCAATAAACGTGCGACCGTGTACTGAGGTTGTTAATTTAAAAAACTTATAACTTAACCATTTCAAACGTAATTTTAAAAAATTTTCTTTTTTTATTTATTTTAAATATACCTCAGGTTCAATTTAAAAGTCTTTAAAAAAAAACCAAAAACGTATTTGTATTATTGCTAAAGTAAAATATCAAATCTTAGTAAAATTTCTTATTAACATAAAAAGATTTCAAAATTTATTAAAAAATAAAATAATATTATAGTCATTTAACAATTTCCTTTACACGCATTCACCATATCCCATATGTATTGTTAATAAAAATATTTTGATCCGAAACAAAAAAAAAAAAAAAAATTCTTATTGCGGTTGGATTTATTATTTATTTATTTATTTATAATAAAATTAAAACGACGGTTACGATTATTTACATACGTAAAAAAAAAACCGAAGAAAAATTTAAAATAAACATTTCGTAATAATTAAGCATATAAGTATTAAAGACAAAAAGTTTACTACTAAGTGTTTGTTTGTATATAATTATTCATTCCCTCTAAAAGTTAATAATATTTATTTATTATTATTATTATTATTATTATTATTATTTGTATTTAAAAAAATTATTCGTAGCCCTGTTGATTAAAAAAAAAAAAAATTTTTTTCTTATCACGAAATATAAAATGTTGAAATGATTATATATTATATAATATTTTTATTTATTTTTAATGGAATGCAGAAAAAAAAAAATATTTACGTCTACGTCATCAAAAGTTAAAATTTCAATTAATAAAAATCAAAAGTTTTTTAACATGTTAATTTTATCATTATCATTTGTACTTAATTTTTTTTCTATTTTCCGTGAAAATTTCATCATTATTATTATACGTAGATTTTTGTGTGTATAAAAATTCGGTTTTTTTTTTTTTTACGTAGTATAGGATAAAATTAAAAATGTCCGAAACTATGTAGTAATAATAATATATATAGAACGTCAACGACACGAAAAAAAAAAAAATAACTTTTACGGATTTCTTTCTTAAAATCGAAAATTCCTTTTTTTTTTTTTATTTTTTATAAAAGTCAATGTAAATGGCCGAAACAAATATTTTCCATTAGTAACATATATTTTCCATTATTATTATTAAAAAAAAAAAAAAAAAATTTAATTTATCAATCTTAAATATTAGTTTTTAACGACTGATGAGCGTGAAACGTATTTACTTGTAAATTGTTACCTCTCCCTTAAATAAATGTATTCGAATTAAAGTCTTTTAAAAATTTTTTCCCCACAACCAATGAAATTTAAGTTTTTTTTCGTTTTAAATTTCATTGGTTCGTTTTGTTATTTTGTTACCTCCTCGCATTTAAAGTCTCCACCTTTTTTTTAATGGAACCCCGTTGCGGTAATTGAATTATTTTTTTTGCAAAAAAAATTCGTACGCGAATTTGAATATAAAAAAAATAAAAAAATTTTTTTTTTTTTTACACGCATATAATTAAAGGCATTAATGGAATTAAAATAAAATGAAAAATTCTTTAACTATATAAACGCATTTCATATATATATAAACGCATGATTCATATATAATGATTCATTCATAGGCATGCGCCACAATAAATTAATTAATTTTTTCGTTATTATTATTTACAAAAAATAAAAATAAAAATGGCCACCTCGTGTATGTAATAATTATATATTTTTACTCTCGCATAGTAAAATTTAAAAAGCTCGTCGTGTTTAAAAATGAAATAATAATAATAATAATATAAAAGAAAACCTGTATTGAAAACCTTAGACTCGATTTTTTTATCCTTTTTGAATATAATAAAATTTCTCAAAAAAAAAAAAAAAAAAAACTTAAAAGCATTTCCCTATACCTAATTATACCTGCAATCGTAAGAAAATAATAATAATAATAAGAAAGAATAACAAGAATTAGTGCAAGGATGTCATTAATAATATAAATCAAAGAGAATCGAAATGAGTTTTTTTTTTTTATAAATATATGTAAATGTTGATTATTGTGCCATGTTTAAAAAAAAAAAAAAAAAAAAAAAAAAACACAGCGCTTAAAAAAAAAAAAAAATTATTATTGTTAGAAAAGAACAAGAAGAAGAAGAAGAAAAAGAAGAAGATATATTTCAATTAATGTTGGTAAAAGAACATTCTAGAATTAAAAAAACCTTTCAGACGTTCAAGAGCTATACCATGTTTGGATGAAAAAGATATTCTGGTTTTATACGACGAGAGTCATTTACAATCAGTGGCGGATAAAATTACGTAAAAAAATAAAAAATAAAAAAGTTAAATTCCGAGTTTTTTTTTTAATGAACCGCCATTAATCTTTTTTGATTTAAATCGATATTGATTTTTCAAAATGAATTATTAATTTTTTTTTCTTTTTTTATATCACACGTTATAATATACGACTTTATTTATATATATATATATATATATATATATATATATATATATATATACATACATAAAATATATATATATATATATTTATTAAAGTCGAAACACGCCACTTAATATTTCATTAAAGTGTATGTTGGGGTAAAACCGACTTTTAAAAGCCACAAATAGCAAATAAAAAAAAAAAAAAAAAAAAATTCCCGTCCCGGCGCCGCCGATCGGGGCTTTTAAATTGATTGTAATTGTTTTTAAAAAAATATTCAAATGAAAATTTTTTGCCTCGAATAAAAAAAAAAAAAATAATAATAATGGACGAGACGACGGGTTTCCATTAAAAAAAAAATCCTTTTTTTTTTTTTTTTTAGTTTTAATTAATTATAAAGGATTAATTCATTTATTTGTGTTTAAATTTCTATCGCATAACGAACGGTTTCTTAATAAAAGGAAAAAATTTTTTTTTTTGTTTAAATAATGGATACGCACACGAGGAGGTAAAATATAACTACTATTACTACTAATTATTATTATTATTATCATTACCATTTTTTAAATACGACGAATCCTTTTTCCAAATGTCCATCCCATTGTTCAGGACACGGTTTTTTTTCGAATCCAAGTAGTCAGATAGATCACAACATTTAAATTTTCTAAAATTATTTTTCTGGGAGTTGTACGGCTTCTGTAATTTACAATGTCTCCATTATTATTTTTATTTTAATTTTATTATTCTTAAAAAAAAAAAAAAAAACAAATGCTGTAACTGAACTTTTTTTATTATGATGTTATATAGAAATTTAGGAATATTGCCAATAATTAAATCAATAATCATTATCCACCATTTTCCCAATTTTCTCAACTAACATTTTAATCCATTTTTCTTTTTTTGTTTCACTATGACGTCATAATTAGTCAAATATTAGCGTGTTTGTCTTTGTATTTTATTATTAAAAATAATATTTCATTTTAATGTTAATTAAAAACGATTGAAAATTATTTTTCTTTTGTCCAAAAGTTAATTAATTTTAATAATATTTTAATAATTTTTCCTAAAAAAAAATAAATAAAAAAAATTATAAAAGTTATTAAAAATATTTATATTGAATTTATTAAATATAAATTAATATTATTATTATTATTATTATTATTAGTAAAATATAATATGTGATTGCGACATACACTTTAATATATTTATATTCACTCAAAGATTTTTTTTACACACACACACACACACACACACGGGTTTTCAATTAATATTTTTATTTTCAAATGACAAATTACAGAGTGGGTTGAGATCCTCTCCATGATTGTCTTCCCAAAGATCCAGGTACGTGACCGTAACTTACGCTTCCGTACACATCGGATCCCGGGGATTGTTGACCCTGATTGAAAATTAAAAAAAAAAAAAATAAATAAAAGGTTAAAATAATAAGGGACATTTTAAAAAAAGTGTAGAAAAAAAATTAACCTGCAAAAAACGAGTGAGTTCTTCCTGAGTATCAAAAATCATAACATTAAATGGAGAACCAGGTACAAGTTCTCCGGCCCATTTAACTTCGACCCTATAATCTCCAGGTTCCGTAGGATGAAATTTACATAAAATCGTTCTATCCTTTTGACTTTCCCTTTGCATTTCGACACGAAAAGCACCTTCGAGATAGAAAAAAATAAAATTAGTCATTAAAATTATAAATTTTATTAAGTGAGGGAGTGAATAAAAGGGGAAAAATAAATTTAACTGACATACCTTTTGGACCTCTCACTCTAACTGTAAGTTGACCGGCACCGGCACCCCTCGTATCGCATATGAATCTGCTTTGAAAAGTTGCCAAGACTCCGTGTTCGATACCTGGACCGTAAACTCTGACCTTTGATGGATCGGGTGCTCCGGCAACTCTGAGAGTGTACGGAGATCCCGGAACGTGATCTCCGCCATATTTTATTGTCAATACGTGACGACCCGATTCTTGTGGTTTAACATTAAGTGTAAAAGTTCCATCTCCGTGATCGTACAACTCGCAATATGCAACCTAAAACAAAAAAAAAACCGAATAAAACTTTATTTTTTTGTTATTTTAATATTAACGTTAATTTTCATTTCATTTATCGAAAAAAAATAAATAAATAAATAAACAAGCGCGTGTTTTAAAAATACCTTGTGAGGTCCCACGCAATGAGCTGTCAACTCCCCGGGGCCGGCTCGTCGAGTGTCAATGAACGATCGGATTTCTTTGCCGACGGTACCCACTCGTAAACCGTCGCCGCTGCAAGCAACTTGCGACGCATCCGCAGAAGCCGTAACATTTACTTTGAGCGGACAACCTTTAACTTGTCTGCAAACGAACGAATAAAAACAAAAATTTATTAATTCCTCCGTTAATTGTTATTCATTTTTCGACAACAACTGCGTAAATTATTATTATTATTACCTGTCGGCCCACATGACGTTAAGAAAATAAGTTCCAGGGAGTGAAGGGGTGTAACTACCCCTGAATATGCTCTCTCCGATACTTTCTAAATTGATGGGCACGTCTCCTTTACTGCCGGATAACGAGGCTTCCGGTACGCCGGGACCAGCTTGTGATCCGTCAATCGTGAATTCCGCTTCTTGATGACATTTGGCGGAAACAAGACCCTTTCCTGTCAACACAACTCTGACGGGTCCTCCATTGGTTGATCCATCGGCTATTCCTACGGCAAACGAATTTAATATTGAGAATGTCAATCTTAATTAATTCTTAGCATGTTTTAAATGAAATAAAATTAACCTTTTAAAGGAGTTCCGGGAACTGGGACACCTCCGAAGTACAAATGCAAAGAATGCTCTCCGGAATCCCTGGGAGTGAGTAAAACCTTAACTTTATTAGACGTTATAGGACCAACGGCGGCTGGAATTATTTCTCCGTCGGGACCTCGGAATTCGGCAGTTAATGAACCTGTGTTAATAAACAGTTTTTTTTCAATACCTTAAAAATTTATATTATAATTAAGAAACGTGAAAAATCGTACCGGGCCCGGCTTCTGAAACGTCGAGACTAATTTTTTTTGTCTGATGAACTTGTAGTTCAAGTTTGCCAGAAGAATCACAGATACTTTCCCAACCACCGATGACTCTAACTTTTCTTGCGTCTACAATCTTTGGATGAAAGGGAGAACCTGAAACAATATAAATACATATATTTTTCCTCTGATAAAAATAAAAACAAAACAAAAAAATTTTTTTTTTTTTTTTACCCAAAATTTCACGGTCTCCAACTATGACTTGAATGTCAAAAACTCCGATTTCTCTCGGAACATATGATACTACATAAACACCCGAACTCTCCATTTCAATTTTTGGAGATGGAGACGTGTCTGGACCATCTATTTTTATTACGGGTTTGCTACTTGCGTTCACCCGAAAAGTAACCAAATTATCTACTTGTCCGTAATTAATACCATCTCCGTAAGCTTTTACCGGTTCCGAGTCCTCGCATGTTAAAAGCAAAGGAGAACCTTAAATAAATTAAATTATAAATAAGTGCACTGAATAATAATAATAATAATAATATTGTCAAAATATTAATACTTTATATACGTTCACTTCTTATTTACTAACCAGGAATTTCATCTCCACCGTAAGTTATTTTAAATTTATAATTTCCTGGAAGCGTAGGAGTAAATTCTATTAAATCTGATTCTCTATCTGGTCCAGATTTTATCTGAATGGGCAAATCTTGACCCAAAGGACTTGTCACTGCGACGTCAAGTTCGGCGAATCCCGCACCTTTTCGCATCACTAAAATAAATGTTACATTAGTAGAAAAAAAAAACCGTCAAGGATAGCCTAAGAATTTTTAAATTGATATTAAAAATTTTACATTTAAGTGTTGCTGGAGAATTAAGAGACACCGGTTTTATTACATCCTGGATTTTTACTTTTGAAGAATCGTGAACGTGACAAATGTAGGGACTACCTCTGACTGGACGGGTACCGTGGCTCACTTCAATTTTGTACAAACCTAAAAACCAATCAAAAGGGTCACTGGATTACAAATTTTTAGCTTTCCCTTATTATTTAAATACTTAAAAAAAAAAGAAAATGAAATTTTTGTTTTTTAAACAAATGAGCTATAAATTAAAAATTTAACGTGCCTGCATTTTGAGCTGTGAATTCGGCTAACAAATTCCCATCTTTTTGTTGGTAACATCGAACGGGTACTGCCGAAGAATTTGGACCCGTGATAACTATATCAAAATCTTTGCTCGGATTTCCGAGTGTTTCAATGACAAAAGAACTAGATTTTCCAACTTTTGCTTCGTATAATCCCGATCCAGTAGCCATGACATCTTGTCCGACGGCTGGATTTTTGATCGGTAGCTCTAAAGGACAACCTGTAAAATATTATTTAACTCTTAACCGAGCTTTTTCACGTCGATCTCCAATTATTTTTTGACGTAATAAAAATTTTACCACGAATGTGGAGACCGTTGTATTTAATATCTATTTTGTGCGGAATGGCTATAGTGGGGTGAAAAGTTATCTCGTGGAGACCCTCGCTCAAATCTTTGACGGAATGTTTAATAGGACTTCCAGCTGCTCTCACGCTAACAGTTAAAGTTCCAGGCCCGGCTTCTCTAGAATCAACTATATTCCTTCATTAATTATACTGTTTAAAAAAGTAATTTAATCTTTGCGAAAAAAGTAAATAAAATTTACCTTTAAAAGAAGTTGCCCTATTTGTAAAACCGGGTTCTAAATCTAAAACGTGAACGGCTGCGGGATCAAAAACTTCAATAACAAAAGGTTGTTTATTGATGAGTTGTTCGTTGTTAAAAACTGTTATCTGATGCACTCCAGTAACGGTAGGAGTGAAAATCGCTTTGTATTTCCCGTTTGTGATTCTTTGAACTTTGCAAGGGACGCAAGAACCTTTTTCATCTAATATTTCCATGTCTATGTGACCATTAGCTCCAAACACTTGAACATCGAAAAATGTTTTCTGTCCGACCACGTTTTCCTTCGGACCTTCTCCCTTAATTGAAATAGAATTATCATCTCTTTTAAAAGCTGGCCGGTCTTTATTTCCCGCATCGAGGATTTCACATTTAAACGGACTTCCTATAAATAATAAAAACCGATTGAATATTATTTACGCAATTAATGATAGAATAACTGTGAGAGTAAGTTTTTTTAAATACTAAACATAAATGCAATAATCAAATACTGAATGTATATATATATATATATATGTAAATACCTGGAATATCTTCTTCATTAAAAGAAATATTGACAAAATGAACTATGGCTTCGTGGGGAACAAACGTGACGTCATAGAGACCTCTTGCACAAGCCACAACTTCTGCTTTCACCGTAGAACGTTCTGTCGAAACAACTAATTCCAACGTTCCCTCACCAGCTTCACTCGCATCAACTCTGAATGTAACCGGTTTTTGAACCTTCAAAAAAAAAAAAAAGAGAGAGACTGCGTTAATAAATATTCGTAAAAATAACTTTTTCAAACGAAAGATAAATTATTATGACAATACTTTTGTGGGTCCCAAACCAGAGATTTTAACTCTAGCAACATCATAAACGTTACATGCGAATGGACTGCCTTTAACAAGATTTTTGTCGAGAATAGCATCTATGGAATGTCGGCCGACTTCATCCGGAGTGAAACTGGCTGAATATTTTCCATCCAATTTAGTTAATACGACGGGTAACATTTTCCCACTTGGGGATTGTATGGAAACCTGACATTGCGCATTGATACCGGAGTTCTAATAAAGCCAAAAATTCATTTAATTTAATAATTATAAAATAAATAAGTTAAATAGGAAATAAATGTTGGGTATTCCAAACACTTACTTGAGGGTCGATATATAAGCACGTTTCTTGACCGATCGGTGTCATTTTAAGCGCAGGGCCGGAAACAATTATTTGATTACTTCCTAATACTTTGCAAACGAAAGGAGATCCAGGTACGGGCTCTCCGTTAAATCTCACGCTAAGATTGTGAGGAGCTGCTTCTTGAGGTTTAAAATTTACTCGAAATTTAGCATTACCCTCGGACTGAACATAATTCGGAACATTTCTACCATTTACGGATACGATAATTTCTAAATTTCCAGCTCCGGCTTGTGAAGCGTTAACTGAATAATAAAAAAAAAAAAAAAATTATTTTTAATCATAAAATAGAAAAAAAAGTGGGAACGAAGAATAATTAAAATTAGGAATTTTAAATCAATAATTCTCACTGCTAAAAAAAACAGGTTTTCCGACGATTCCTGAATTAACGTCGGCCACTTTAACTCTGTTCGCATCGTAAGCTTTGACCAAAAAAGGGCTGCCATCGACGTGGTTGTCATTGATTTTTACTTCAACACTGTGATCCCCTGAAATTATTTTAAAATTTTTTAATAATCAATTAAATTTTTTTTAATTTGTTAATAATAAAATGTTTTTTTTGTCTTTTTTTACTTACCCACATCTTCCGGAGTGAAACTCGCTTCGTATTTATTATATGACAAATTATTTAAATTAACAGGAACATTTTTTCTAGTCGGACTTAAAACTTGAATATCCAAAACGCCCATGTTAGAATCAGCTTCAATAACGAATGAAGCCACACGTCCAACGCCAACTTTTTCCATTCCCTCGGAAGGCATCACTATTTTAGCCGCATCTGTAGCTTGGCAGACAAAAGGGCTTCCTATTCATTTAAAATATTCATTTTTATATTTAGAAATAAATTTTTTTTTTTTTTTTTTATAGAAAACAATTAAACACAATTAAAATGCATTTTTTTTTTATACCGGGTAAATGCTCCGAATTAAATTTTAATTCAACAGTATGAGGAATCGCTTCACGGGGTGTGAATGATATTGCATATGTTTGTGAACCCTGAGCTTGAGCTGATGTTGGAACTCGACCTCCATTAACGGTCACTTCCAAATTTCCAGGTCCTGCTTGACTTGTTTCGACTGTACCATAAAAAAATATTTATTATTATTATTATTACAGTTAAAATTTTTTTAAAAAATAAATTGAAAGGTAAAGAAAAGGACTTGCCTAAAAACGTGACGGGCTTTCCAACGACGCCTTTATCCACATTTTTAACTTTAATTGCTTTGCAATCGTAAACTTTACATTTGAATGGACTTCCAGCAATAGCAACTCCTCTATAATTTATCATTATTTTATGTTCTCCAACAACTTTTGGAGAGAATTCAACTGTATGAATTCCGCCTCCATTTTCTTTCATTTGTGCCGGTACACTTTGTCCATTGGGACCTGTATTTTATGTGTCAAACCGTCCAAAATTTTTGTTAATTTTTTTAATGTCGTATGTTAGTGTTGAGTACAATTATTAAATCAGTCATTTATAAAAAAAAAAAAATTTATTAATTTTTTCTTTTTTTTTTTTTTAAATTTTTTTTTGGTTAAATATTTTAATTTAGCAATTAAGCGATGGAGATTGTTAGAATTTAATTATTAACCCAACTTCCATTCATGAAATGATATTATTATTAATCCATTTATTAGTAAAAAAAAAAAAAAAAATTTTTTTTAAATCATTAATTTTTTTTTTTTTAGGTCGATTGAGAACTATAAACATACGTAAGTACATAAAAACAAATATTTAGTTGTTTTTTTTTAACGGTTAACATTAACTGACAAAAATTAAATTATATTCGAGTTACTCTGGTTATTGAATTCAAACAATTAATTTAAGTAAATTTAAATAAATCAAATAAATAATCATCAATGTTATAAAACCATAATAATAATAATACTAATCATTACTTTTCCATAATTTTTTTTTCTTTTCTTTTTAAGTATATAAATTATTAATATAAAATTAAATGGTAAATTCAAATTCAAAAAAAAAAAAAAAATTTCGATTTACAAAATTAATTTTTTTTTTTTTTTTTTTTTTTTTTTTTTTAATGATAAAAAGGAAAATTTACCTTAAATTCCTGGCGACCGAAGAGGACCGTGCAACCTGAACCTACAACCACCTGAAATGAATTACCGATTGCACCATCACCAAATTTTAAAACGGTTATATTTTAGAAAGCAAGAATTAAAGTGGGAGGGGAGGGGGGGAGATAAAGCAATTTTATTTACATGAATTAAATTTTAATTAATGTTTTATAACATTCAATTCCGTATAGTAACAAAAAAAAATGTTGCCGAAAAAAAAGGGCCAACAATGGAGTCATAATTTAAATTATAGCAAAATAAAATAAAAATATTAACGGGTATCATAAGTTTTGAACAATCGAATAATATTCTAGAATGTTTTTTTTTTGTACAAAACCGAATGACGTAATCATCGTAATTTAATTAAATTAAAATTAAAAAAATTATACTTAATGTAATTTTGCATGGTACATAATTAATTAATTTATGACTCCGAAATAAGTTTAAAATGCAAACCGTATCAATTAATTTTAAAACGCTATTTGAGGAGGTGGGTGGGTGGGGGGGGCGGGGAAATTTAATTCATGCAAACAATTGAAACAGATGATGTTTGATAGGACTTGTGATGCCCAAATGGTAAATATGCATGCTTAAATAATTAATTAAAAATTAATAAAATTATTAATAATTAAAAAAAAAAAAAAAAAAAGTAGGTTAATAATGTCTCAGTCTATAAGGAGTCGAACCTGGAACACACATAATAACAATAAATGTGACACAGACAACGCAGTGCAAAGAAATGGAAAAACAGAAAACATGCAATTACGTAAAAAAAAATTTTTTTTTTTTTTTAATGATAAAAAAAATGTCTCTTATCATTATAATTTTTTAAAAAAAAAAGAAAAAACTTACCCTCAACGTTAACTTCGATATCTTCAACACCACCGGCCACATTGCTCAATGTGAAATAAGAATTTTTACCGACCGGAGCCGCGCTTAATGACGAACCCGAAACCGTTATATTATGCGGCGAATCGCCTTGTACCTCAGCTATAAAAGGTGAGCCTGAAAAAAAAAAAACATGAATAAAATATTAAAAACGATATTTAATTTAACAATTAACAACATTCATTATATTTTTTATTAAATGTTTGCAAAAATAATTAATAAATTATTATTATTATTTTTTTTTTTAACAGGAAAACATAAAAAAAAAAAAATAGAATTATACTAAAGGGTTAAATTTCAATTCTCAATATCAAATTAAATAAAAAAAAAACAAATAAACTTACCAGGTACGCTTTCTTTATTGAAATTAATACTGATTACGTGGTCAGATGCTTCAATGGGCAAAAATGAAACGGAAAACCGAGCATTGCCTTGTGGAAGAACTTGAGTAGGTATGTTATGTCCCCGAGACGATATTGTGATTTCTAAATTTCCTTCGCCAGCTTGACTTGCGTCGACTGAAATTAATTTTTTTTTTTTATAAAATATTATTTGGATATAGAAATTTATCCTAGTATCAATTTTAGAATGTGTGAATATTTTTTATAGACCTTAAATAAAATATCAAAGTTTTTAAACCTGAAGGTCAATTAAATAAAATTTTCTTTTAAATATTTTAAATTTATGTTTTTTTTTTTAATTAATTAATTTAATCGAATCGAAAAAAATAAAAAATTATATATATTTACTAAATTGTTCGTAATCTGCCCGCATTTTTAAAGCTTACCTAAAAACTCTAAGGTTTTTCCAACTTGACCTTTAGGCAAAGGTCCAACGTAAACTCCTTTAGCATCATATGCTTTCGAAGTAAAAGGAGTTCCTCCTACTGGCTGTCCATTATATTCGACGGTAAGAGAATGTGCACCAACTTCTCTTGGAGTAAATTCGGCAACAAAGCCACTATCTATATTACCGCTTACTTTTACGGGTAATTCTCCAGTGGGACCTAAATTCAAAGGAAAAAAAAATTCAATCAATCAATCGTAACTTTTTTTTTTTTTTCTGCTAATATGAAATGCAATCTTTAAAATAAACTTTAACAAAAGAGTTTGTAAATAATAAAACGAATTAAATTTCAAAATATGAATAACTAATTTCCGGTCAGTGACAAAATCGTAATTTTTTTTTAGTATATTCACCTCTAACTGACACAGCAAGTTCTGCGTTGTTATTATCGTCTACGGTCATATGAAAACGAGCAACTTGGTTAACAGGAATGAGTTCCAAATTACGCAAAGACAATGTGACTTTGTTGTTGTCGGAGACCGAACAAACAAATGGACAACCTGAAAAAAAGTTTTATGAAAAATAATCAATTATTTGTCTAGTCTTTTCGTTCATCGAGTGTAAATGACAATTTATCTAACCGAATATGGTTTCGCCGTTAAACTTGATGCTTATGTAATGCGGTTTCGGTTGTTCGGGAGTAAAAGAAATCAAACAGCGACCTCCACCTACCACCTGTACATGATTGGGGACTTGACCTTCATTTATTGAAATCTCCAATTGTCCTTCTCCTGCTTGGCTAGCATCAACTGAAATAATAATTTAAAAATTTAATAAATTTAAACTAAAATTTAAATATATATAAAATTAATATAATAATTAAAAAAAAAACCTTTAAATTGACACGGTTGCCCAACGACGCCACTGGCAACATCCGTAACTCTTATCATGCTGCTATTATACACCTTAGCAATTAGTGGCCCACCGGCTAATTTCACTCCATTAATTTTAACTTCCACAAAATGACTTCCCACTTCGGTTGGAGTAAATTCAATTCTAAATTCCGAAGGTTTTTCTTCCACAATGCGGGAATCGATTTGTTTTTTTGATGGACCTTATTTAAAAAAAAAAAATAAATAAATAAATTTTTAATGTAATAAAAACCGGTTTCACGAAACGTAATACAATGACTAGCGTTTTATTTATTATTACAAAAAAAAAATAATAATAATAATAATTTTTTTTTAATATCCATGTAATTAAAATATTAATTGGAAATTTGAAAAAATTTTATTTTAAATTGATTTTAATGTTGAATAATAACGGAAATTTATTTGATATTGACTAATGTCACGCAGAATTTTTTACAAATCTAAGTAAATCTATTATTATCATTATTTTTTTTTTTTGTTTGTACTTTACGTAATATTCAAACGATAATTTAATAAATTATTATAATTGACTTACTAATGACTTGAACATCAAAATTTCCTTTTGAACTGCCGGGAGCACTAATTAAAAATTCGGCAGTAGAACCAGCTGGCACCAGCTTGACTGTTTCACCGAGAACAGCCATGGCTTTGCCGCTGGAAACTGTCACTCGCCAAGGACTACCTAAAAAAAAAAAAAAAAAATAAAAAAAATAAAAAAAATAATAAAATTTTATTTATATTTTAATTTATATTCACGGACACACACATAAAAAAAAAAATCAAAAGCGAAATTATATTATTATTATTATTATGTAGGCTACAGTTTAAAAAAAAATTAAAACTTTTACTTCAAATATTTTGCTCACGGGTATAAAAAGTACATTGAACCACCATCTTGTTGTAACGGATTCTATTTTATAGACTAAAGAATTTAAATACCTATTTTTTTTTTTTAAAATGGTATATTACCGTTTAAATTTTTTTTTTCTTTTTTTTTTTATGGTTAAAAATAAAAAACATTTTTTTTTTATAATTTAAAATACAATAGAAATATCATCCGTGTAAAAAAAAAAAATATTTTTTAAATAAAAGAGAAATTTTTTAATAATTTAGTCGCACAAAATGGGAAATTTTAGAGGAAAAAATTATTTGATAATTTTTCGTTTAATAAATTCAATAAATGTATGCATATTATAATAATAATAATAATAATAATAATAATAATAATTGTAAATAAATGATAAGTAGGTCATCAAACCATTGAAATAAGAACTAAAAACCGTAAAAAAAAAAAAAGACAAGAAATACTTATAATAAATCGTAAATACTTTCATAATAAAATGAATGTATCATTATTATTAGGTTGGACACCTGAATTTCCTGTTTTAAAAAAAATTTCAATAACACTTTAAAAAAAAAAAAAAAAAACTTTCTATTTACATTTTACCTTCATTTATTATTATTATTATTATTTTTAATTGAATGTAATAAAAATTCAATTGTTTTGTTACAAAGAGATGAATCCCTTTACTAACATGAAAAAAAAATTTTTTAAAGGCCGAAATATATTAATTTACATAAATTATTAAAAAAGCAGTAGACGATTATTAAGGAGGACAAATAAAATATTAAACTCACCAATCAATAATTAATTAATAAATTTTCAATTTCAATCGATTATACCGCTTAACAAATTATAAAATTTACCGAAATTATTTAAATATTAAAAAATTTTTATTCCGAATGAGGAGAAAAAAAAAAAAAAAAAAAAAGAAATATTTTTAATATGAACACATAACCACGCACAAATAAATTAAAATGGCTTCCACTCTTGAATTATTTTACATTTCTTTAATATAAAAAATATTTTATTTATTTATTTAAAAACGAGGCGATAAAAATCCGGGATAAATAAAACGAATCGCGAAAAAACCGAAATATTAAACCTAAATAATTATCATTGAGCAATATGGCAAAAAAAAGAAAAAAAAAAGAAAATTAAAGATGACGTTTCACAAACTCACCAACACTAAGACTAAAACATACTGAAAGGTGCGCCCTCTTAAATTAAAACTTTATAATGTACCTGAATGACTTCGGTTTATATAAAAAATTCAGCCTAACAAGCCAATTCAATAAAAAAAAATCTAACTTTTGGACATTATTATAATTTTTTTTTTTTTTTTTGCTTTCAGTTAATTAATAAAAAATTTATTAAACGGTGAAACGATAAAGTGATAAATTGTTAAAGAAATAATATTTATTTATATTGTGTATTTATCAAGTTCCGTCGGTTTACGTAAAATGTAAGTTGATCATTTTAATATTCAGAGAATTAATGACACGAATTTCAAAAAGAAAAAAAAATTATTTTACCGAAAATGTTAAGATTATATAAAAGAAAACTTAATAATAAAACTTTAAAAAGTGGTTTTTTAATTTTCAGTGTCCCGTGAAATATTAAAAAAAAATAAATAAACCTTACCTGGTACGTATTCACCATTAAACTTAATTTCAATCATATGAACTAATGCTTGATGAGGAACAAATGATGCCAAAAACCTTTGCTGACCAAGATTTCGGACAAAGGAAGTAACGTGTCCTCCATTAACCAATATCTCAAGATTTCCAGATCCGGCTTCAGAACCATCAACTGTAATTAAATTAATTATAATTACATCCTTTTTTTTTTCATAACAAATTTAAATTTAAATAAAAGTATGAAATGCAAATAATAATTAATAAAGTTATTTTCACAAAATACAATTCCAAATTACATTATATGATTATTAATAAAATATTATTATTATTATTATAAAAAAAATAAATAAGAAACGTACTCTCGAATTCTACAGATTCTCCTATTTTTCCGTTAGGAATATTTCCAACTTTAATAGCACGAGCATTGTATGCATGAGTGCGAAATGGCGATCCAGAAATTCTTTGATTTTTTACTCTCACGTCGACATAATGTTCTCCGACTTCCGAGGTTGTAAATATAGCTGATAAATTCTTTTTGAACACTGATTTTATTATTCTGACAGGTACGTCTTTACGAGAAGGCGCTAAAAAACAAATTACCCACATTTAAAACGTAATTATTATCATTTTTTCAATCAATTTGATTTTTTACATTCTATTCTAATTATTCTAACGGTATTAGTTACCTATAATGATAACATTCACATCGGAGGGTACAATATCTGGACCCAAATCCAAATCTATCTCGGATTGCACGTTTATAGGTACAAGTTTAAGAGAATCGCCTTGTGCAGATCCTCGAGCTAACCCTGGCGATGGTGATGACATCAATGGACTCTAATTGATGAAGAAAAAAATACAAAAATGTAATTGATTTTAATCAATGATTTATGCCAAACATGCCTATTTGGTCACAGGTTTGTCAACAGAATTTACCTTAATTGAATTTTTAAATGAAATATTGTCCTTTTCTAAAAATCGTGGATGTGAAGCATCGACGTAATCCTTTGACGTTTCTTGTTTACTAATGCGATTCAAACTGTTGTAATATGAGGATGAATTACTTTTACTGGTGACTGAAATATTAACATGAAATTATTACAATGTTACATAACACAATATTATTATTTAAAATTAATTTCTATTAAATGAAAGTGATAATTTGTTCAAATGACAGGAATTTTTTTTTTTTCGGGGAAATTGCTGGAATCACTTTCGTAAAATTCTCTTAAACTTATTTTCCTTAAATAATAATAATGAAAAAACTTACTTTTAATATTTGAAAATTTATCCGTGTTTTCTTCCATATCATTAAAATCCCTTTGATTATTAAAAATTACTGGGCTGGAATTTTTTATCATTGGACTTGAACTCCGTTCGGTTGATTTGTAAACTTTTGATGTTATCGTTACTTTATTCAACGGGCTTAGGGATCTGTCGATGGGACTTTGAATGCGTTCAAATTTATTATAAGATGATGAAGATTTCAATGTTTGATTTTCGATAGGAGTAGAACTTAAAACAGTACTATTAGTTGTAAAACTTGGACTTTTGGGCGATTTTATACGTTGCATTAATTCTTTTTTAAAAGAATCAGATGATAAAACATCATTGGTAATAAATTTTTCAGTTTTTAAAATGCCCTTTCTCGATGGTTCCCCATTAATTAAATTAACTTTAATCGGAGGATTTGGTTCTTTAGAAACTTGAACGGTATTCACTGATACAAAATCCGAATTATCTCTTATATTTGAATTGTTTTTCAAATTTTTTGTTAAATATTGTGTTTGTTTGACAAATTGTGGAGAATAAAGTGGGCTCGAATTATCTAAAATAGGACTGACCGTTCGCATGTGATTTACAAAAGTTGGAGATTCTGAAATTACGGGTTTAGAGAGAACGTCTTTTACAGTAGTTTTCGGTAAGGTTGAATTTCTTTTTTTCGTTCCCACCCTTATAACAAACGGCGAACCTGTTAAGAACATTTATATTATTTTCCAAACGTTTAATTAAAATTTTATAAAGGTAAGTCATAATTTTTATATTTACCTCGTACATCCATACCGCAAAAATAAACGTAAACCCTGTATTTCCCATTATGTTTCGGTACAAAGTTAATTTTATATAAATTTTCAGCAATTTTTTCAAATGTATGTGGAACAGATTTTTTTTCGTGAACAAGATCTATCTTTATATCTCCTAAACCTCCCGTTTCAGAAGCATCCAAAAGAAAAGTAAACGGCAAGTTGGGTAAAGCGCCGTCAGTGTTAAGCAACTAAATAAAAATAAATATAATATTTAAATTGAAATAATTATTTTTAAATATTAAGTATAATTGTATTCGTACTTTAATGCCATTTGGATCGAATACAAAACACGGAAAAGGTCCTCCTTGGATGTGTTCACCCTTGTGAGTAACCGCAATCGACCATTCACCAACCTATTTTATTAAAAAATAAATATTAGAGGACACGATAATAAAAAAACAAAAAACTGAATTTTCAAAAATAATGTTTTACTTCATCGGGCTGAAACTTTGCAGTATAGATTCCATCCTTGGATTGAACAGGACAAGGAAGAGATCGATCGGTAGGACTCCAAGCTGTAACATCGACATTACTCGCACTACCGCCGTATGAATTTACCTAAAAAAAAAAAAAAAAAAAAATTATTCATTTACCTTAATAATAATTAACATAATTTGTATGTTTCAATTAAAGAAAAATTTTTGTAATAAGTCTATTAATTAAATGTAATTACCGTACGTAATTTATATTTTACGTGAAAAAATGTTTGACAAACAACGTTTTTAAGTAAATATCGACATAAGAAAAAAAAAAAAAAAAATCAATAAATCTTACCAATACTTCGACAATACTTCCAATCGCACAAGGTTCTATACCAGGAAATTCAATGTTTGAAAGAGGTGGAGCAACTCTAACATAAAGAGGACTTCCGATAACATTTTCTCCTTCATAACTTACATTCAACTGAAAAATAAATTTTTTTTTATACGTGATTTTCAACCTCGATTCCAACTGTGAACTTTTCAATCAATTAAATCAATGTAAGTATATAAAAAATTAGCTAAGCTTAAAAAATTATTTGTTACAAAATCAATACGAACCTGATGCATTCCTACCACCGAAGGTACAAAATTCCCTTTTCCTCCAAACTGTCCCAAATTCAATCGACAATCAGTCATTCCGATTGGACTAATGACGAACGCTTTAATTTCTCTACCATCCACATCTTCGTCCATAAATTCCATTGAAAAAGATACCTTAAATAAAAATGAATAAATAAAAAATGTTTATAGGTACAGGGGAGCAAACAAAGTTTTTTTTTTTTTTTAATTCACATACATTTTCATTGACTCTGCAACTGTGTTTTTCAGAAGAAACTTTAATCCTTTGATTTGGAGCAGTTCGAGTTGGAATCCACTGAAAATTTGCTGCATATGCCATAACTCCTAAATGCTCAACATTTTTATCAGCCATGTCTTTGGCTTTCAATATTGGTTCGACTCCTAATTTTTCTCCGCCTCTAATTCCTACAAAACAAAATATTAATCATTTTTTAAAAATTAATTTTGATTAACTTCATTGTTATGAATTATTTACAAACTTTACCCTGCATTAAATTTTGTTCCCAAAACAAAGGGTCGAAATTCAAAGATTTATAACCGGGAACAGAGCCTCCTAATGATTTAACTAAGCTGCATAAAACGTTACCATCGTTCCAATCCGTCTAAATAATAAATTATATTAAAAATAAAGAATTAAAACCCAAAATTAATTATTTTAATTTTTAAATGTCACTTGGAGATATATATTTCATACCGTAAAATTTTTAACGTTTTTTTCAGGGATTTGATTTTGGACCCACTTTAAAGTAGCGTAATATCCTGGACTGTATTCCTTCATGAAGTATGATAAATAAGTCATTCCGGATAGTTCATCCAAAAAGGGAGAGGCCAGATATTCTGGTTCTAGTACAACAGGTATGTTAAATTCTTTTCTAGCAATTTCCATTGCTCGCCGGCAATTGTTAACACTAAAAACAAAAAAATTGTCTTGTAATTACAAATTAATCTTTTAATGATTTTTTAAAAATATTTAAAAACTTTTTTCTTTTTTTAGCAAGATGCTTAACGTGTATAATAAATTATTTAAATTTAAATTATACCTGTCGGTTTTATCTATTCTTTTCCAATGGGGAAATAATCCAGGTTTGCAATATTCCAATAATGCACTTAAATATTGACCGGAATTCCAATCCGTTGTAAAATTTTGAATGTTACATTCTGGTAAAACGGCCTAAAAAAATTACAAAAATATCCGATTAAAATAAGAAAAAGTGTAATAGATTTTAGCTAAAAAACACTCACTATTAAATATTTAAACAAAAAAAAAACAATGACACCACACAATTTATTTTTATTATTAAAATATATTTTAACTTGCCTTTAACCAAGCCAGCATCAATTTCTTGGGGGGAAATTTAGATCTTCCGATTTGATATCGAACAATCAGAGACCAAATAAGGCCTAAAATAAGTTTTAAGTTGCCATTTACAATGTCTACATTACCTAAAAATATTAAAAATATTTTATAAATTTATTTTATAAATTTTATACATTAATTATTAACGGTTTTCGACCTGTGAGAGGAAAATTTGAATTTTTTTTTTTTTAGATTTTTAAATTTACTTTTTTATTGCATCTTAGAATTGCCTCTAAAATAAGTAGGCTAGTAAATTCACCACTGCCTTATTTTTTTAAAGGGTAAATAAAATTTCTTTCTAGACTTTTTTTTAAATTCTCATGTGTTATAACACAAGCTTGTTGAAAGTTAAAAAACTTTCTATACTTAAGTTACATCTTATTTTTTTAAATATTAAACTATACAAGTACAACAAAAAAAGGAAAATTAAAATTCATTTCAATTCTTGTTTTACAAATAAATTACATAAAATTTACAAAATTTTGTTTAGTAAGGTTCCCTACAATTGGAAGCAATGTATTTACAAAAATTCATTGATTAACTTTTTTAAAAACATCCTACATCCAATTTGAAGTGACCTAAACTTGAGAGAATGTCAGTGTGGGCTAGGCACCTATGCCTGTATATGTTCAATAGTGTTAATACATGCATCAAGGCTTTAATCACCCACTCAAAATAAATTTGTTTAATTCATAAAAACAATCAATTAATAACTTCATACAAATTAAAAAACGTTATTTATAAAAAGTAAAATGGGTTTAATTTTATAACTGATAAATAGTAAATATAATCATTATCAATTTATTATCAGTAGTCTTTTTCATTATATAATTGAAATAGAAAAAGAAATTCAATATTATTTACATTGTATATTATTGAGACAAAGCTAATAAAATCAAACTTTAATCTTTGAATTAAAATAATTTTGTAAATATTAATGATAATCTTACCAATATTAACTAATTTTACTTCATCTTCAGCTATTGCATTCAAAGCCATTGTGACATTTTCAAAAAAATGATGTTGATTTGTTGGTTTTTTATTCCATGGCCCAATTTTTCTTTTTTGCAAAAGTTCAACTAAAGCGCAAAGTCGAGTGCCATCAATGAAGTCAGATGTAAAGTCTATTACTTCCATATTCACTCTGCAGAATTTTTTTTTTTTTTTCAATTAATTTTTAAATCCTTATTAATATTTTTTAACATACATTATTATTCTATAAAGATGTTTATTTTATTATCTTCTCCTATTTATTAATTATATTATTTTAATATTTTTAAATTACAGAAAACATTTTACTAACATGTAAATTTAAATTCTCCATTGCTCAACAATATTATGTAATAAGAATTGGTGAAAATTCAAAATAAAAAAGAAAAGTGCATTCAATATTTTGTAAATTTCTTTTCATCAGCTATGTAGACTTTGTATGAATAATAACTTACCTTTTTAAATGTTCATTAACCCAATTTTTAAATGTATTAGCCTGGATTTCAACCCAAAGGTCTTCGTTTCCCTTAATTGCCATTCCTTTAGCTGCATGACCTTCTGGGCTCCTTGCCACAAGTCCAACATGAGATAATCTAAGTGAATCTTTACTAGACATTTTAATTAAGCTGTATTTGATTCACTTAATGATACATAAAGTTTTCACATATTACAGAATGTCATGGTATTCTATATCTACAATATTAGTAAAAAAAAAATTGTTTTAAAACTTTAAGTATTTAAAAAAAAATGCACAAAATCTTTTAATAAGAGAATAAAATAGATTAAAAAACTAAAAATGAAACATTTTCAAACTAAATAACCTTATGAAAAAAAAAAAAAAAAAATCAAAACCCATCTTTACTTAAGTAGAAAGTTATATTCTTTTACTTGCATAACATTAAAAAAAAACGAAAATGCGTCTTAGATTACGTACAGCATTGCATAAATATTAAAAAAAAAAGAAACGTATATTTTAAAAAATACAAGTTAGAATCATTTTTTGTTTTTTTTTTTTTTTTTAAACACTTCATTAAAACTAAACGTAAATTTAGAAGCAAATTAATTTGTTTAAAAAAAAATTTTCAACCTTGGAGATTAAAAATGTTTATTACGGAGATAATATGTGTGATTATTAATTGTAAATATTTTAACACCATACGAATTTGAACATTCAAACAAAGTTTTTAACCAATTTATATATTTAATAAACAAAAAATATTATATAAACACGTAAATTAAATTATACTGTCATTTAATTGAACGATTTTGTACTAAGCCACTATTAATGAGAGCAGATTATTCTAGAAACAGATACTATAGATGGCGGCTCTAATCATATCAACTTCTATGAAACTTTTATCATACTTTTATAAAATTTTAAATTAAACGACTTGACAATTATTTAATTCCATAAAAAAAAAAAAAATTACCTTTTTTTAGAAAATTATCCTCCCAGAAAAAATGTGATTTATTTTTTTAAACCTGCCAACCATTTGTTTAATTTCGAAATATAAGATTTGAGTTTAAAGTCAAGGATTATTACCAAATAAGTAGATAATTCTTCAAAATTGTTTTTTTTCAAAATTTCAAAAAATTCATTCATTTCCCCCCCCCCCCTTTAAATATATTTTCCCTAATAAATTAATGTAATTTTATTAACGGTTACTTAAATTACATAAATAATTTCCAACATTATCTGCCGAACCGAATACACACGAAATAAAAAAATATATTTAGAAAAAAAAAAAAACCGTTTAAAAACGATTTAAAAATAAAATTATTTTCGGTCAATTAAATCCATATCTTATTGTATAATTTACTATGTGATTATTATACAACATTTGATATGAATTCTTCCTTATATTTTTTTTTTAATTAATCTTCAAGCATAATGGAAATTTGAATGTTTTTAACAGAATAATAATTTCTTTTCCCAGTATTCTCAAAAATCCTTTGCATAATTTTTCATGAAGGGAATACATAAGAAAAATAACTTTTAGAATATCAAAAAAGTCGAAATAAATTCAAATCATTGAGCGAAACAAGATTAATTACATAAATTTTGTCGAGAAGTTCAGAGAAATATTTTTTTTTTTTTATAAAAATCAATTTTATATTTGTTCTTAATATAAACTTCTCTTTTACTTAGAATGGGTATAGAATTCATAAAAACTACAAAATGAAGAAGTAACTTTCATAAAATTCTCAAGTTTAAATAGAAATTATTGTAATCATTGCTGACCAAGTCCAAAATGTGCGACAAAAAATGCATTGAAAAATAAGTCATGTTACATTACATGAACTCGAATATTCAACCAAGAAAATAATTCAAACCAGAAAATTTTTAATTATTTACATTAATAAAAATACTTACATAATAATAGAAGGTCAAATCAGAAATCACTTACAGTGTTAACCAGATTTGTTTAATGTTTCTTTGTAGGCTCTGCACTATGTTTCATAATAAACATTATTGTTTAATTACATGTAACAAAATCATCATTTTAATGTATGTAAAAATAAAAAATATTTAAAATATGAAACATGATTTTTTCATTTACCTATAGTTAGCATTTATTCACTTGAATTTCAATAAAATAAATTTTTGGAATAAAAGTTAATTTTTAATCTTCAACAATTTATTTAAAATAAGGAATTGACAATTCTTTTTTAAAATATTAGCAATAAATCCTATTGAAGTGTTTGGATACATCTTAAGGTAGACTTTTAAAGTATGATAAACCATAAAAGTTTTGTTCACATTTCGAATTTCTATTTCATTCACAACATCTGAATTAAATCCTAAATTTTTTCCTAAACTTTTCCAATTTTCACTGTAATTAAGGGCTATGAGCTTGATAATATCTTCAGTTAATTTCTGCAAACAGTAAAATATTTTAAAATTAATATAATAATCATCTTAAAAATACATAATGGCATGAAACAATTATTGATTTAATTATTGATTATAATTATTAAAAAATTCAATTGTTATACATGTAACAATATATATAATTAAACATTCAATTTTCTTACATCATCACAATTCATCAACTGATTCCATTCAACTGAAGAACTTGTCAAAGAATTTAATTTTCCTACAAGAAATTCATTGACATTTATCGTTGTTTGAGATCCAATGTTAAAATATTTGCCATTATTCACATTTATTAAGGAAATACTTTTTTTTGTATTACGTATTTCTTTAACGCTTTCATCTTCTAAATATTCAATACTTAAATGTGGCTTATTTTGAAATTGAAATAAATTATTATTCAATTGACATTCATAATTTGATTTTTCAATATTTCCATTTAATTGCATTAAAGAACTTTCCCCTGAAAATTTAAATTCATAAATAAAATAAATAAATACGCAGATTGTTTTATTTTTTTAAAAAACTAATTTAAAAGTAAATATCAATGAAATGATAATTTACTTATTAATTACCCAACAAAATTTCCGTTGAATTAT
>NW_002987049.1:217403-219310 GCF_000006295.1 Pediculus humanus corporis | reverse complement strand
TAGGCATATTAACACAACATTTTAATTTTTCAATTTCCTTACAAAGTTTCAAACATTATGATAAGTAAATAAAAAAAAACAAAAAACTGTATTCACTCCAATGCGTTATTAGAGACCTACATTTAGAAACAAAACTAAAAAAAAAAGTTTAAAATGTCTATTTCATTATAAAAAAAAAAAAAAAAAAAAACTTGTTGCATTAATAACTGCACTTCCTATAACATTATCAATGCTAGTCGAATTTCATAGAGTAATAAAATAAAAACCGGCTTTATAATTATGAAAAGTTATCATAATTAATAAAGTTGAAATTAATTTTAATTAATTAATTGTCCTGTTCGTTATTATTATTATTTTAATACATACTCTTGTTATACTTGTTGCTTTTAATATTATAAAGCTATTAATAATAAATAATTGATATGTGATCATTAACTAATAAATTAAACATAGTAAATTGTTAAACAAAAAATCATGATTACATTTTTATTTTAAATTACTTTAAAAAATATAAATTTATACAATTGCTTAAAAAAAAAAAAAATTTAAACGATAATCCACTAATTAATCAATTATAATATCGGCGCTGATCTTAATTTGCTTAATTTAAATTAGAGTAATTAATTTTTATTTATATAAATTTATACATGTATATCTTTCAAAATTATTATTTCAAAAAAAAAAAAATTAAAGATGGTTAAATTTTTAAATTTTTAACCGAAAATCGTTGAAATTAATTAAAATTTTTTACTTATTAATTTATAAAATCTAAGTCGGATTCGATGAATCGTTGGCTACTATATTATTATCCGTTTCTAAATTTTCCAATCCGATGCTTTTAAGAAAACATTCGCAATCGATCCATGATGAATCGTAATTTTCTTTCATTTTTGTCAGCTCGGAAAATTCTTTACTAAAATTCAATGGCGGAAATGATATGAACCGACCTTTTTCTGTGTCGAAAAAATTTATTAAATCTTCAATTGATACTTGTCCGCAATCGTTTCGATCGACTCTGAAAAAAAAATTTACTCTAAATATAAATAACGTTAAAAAAATAAATGTGTCGAATCCGTGTAGAATTTTCCCCGAAAATTTCCGTTATTATCTATAATACTGTTTATTACACTATGAAATTACATTTCCCTACACAGAACTCTAATTAAAAATTTAAACTTGGCTTACAATTGGAAAACAGTGGTTAGTAAATCTGGAGTGATGGGAATTTTGGCACCTTTACACAAGGACAAAGCAACTTTTTCAGGAATGTATCCACCACAACAAGAATCATTATTATATAAATATTCTATTAGTCTTTGAAAACCTCCCCACAAGTATCTTTTGCATTCTCCTCTGCAAAAGTTACTGAAAAAAAAAAAAAAAAAATTTTTTTAATAAACAAGATATTGAAAATTATAAAATAAAAATAAAAAAAAAAAAATTTACTTACATAACTTGACTTTTAGAATATTTTGGAGACTGATCGGCCATTCTAAATTGTCTGGCAAGAGTAATAATTTCATGTTCAGATATTTCATCACGGAATAAATTAATAAGAACTTTTCTAAAATCTGAATATTTTAAAATTTTACCAAAACCACCTTCTTTACTTATACTATGGACTAAACAGGAAGCCACAAATTCTTTATAATTAGGTCGGATTTTTTCTCGGATTTTTTCAACAATTAATTTCGAATTACTTTTTGGAAACTAGAAAATTTCAATTTTGTTATCCCATAATGTAAATATTTTATGTAGGGAAAAATAAAAATTTAAGAAAAAATAAATTTTTTTTATACGGACTTCTTGACTATGAAGTTCCATGTATCTTAAACAATATTCGTCTGCATTAATTAATTTAAATTTAAAACCTTCCAATTTTAATACGTTTCCAATCCAAAAATCTT
>NW_002987049.1:207288-216991 GCF_000006295.1 Pediculus humanus corporis | reverse complement strand
TTTTGTCCTGTAATATTCTTTTGTGAATTCATCGCAATTTGTCAATACAACTTTCCTACCGAAAACGTTTAGAGAAACTCCGATGGCCAAATCGTTATCCCTGATATTAAAAAAAAAAAAAAAACAAATTAAAATGAAAATCGAGGGGAAAATTAAAAGAAAATTATTATTATTAATTAATCACTTATAATAACTGGAAACACGTCCTGTAGGACTTATTGGATCAATTATATATCTTCCTTTAAGAAAACCAGTTGGCCAAATATTTAAAACAGTTGAAGGAGTTTCTTCTCCCGGAAATGGTAATTTTTCATATGTCTTTGGCAACAATGTTTTTCTTAAGAAAATGCTTCCAGAATCTATACCGGAATTTGTCGGAATGATTTCGTTTATTTCAATGGTATCATCACATAAAAAATATTTTATTTCTAATTTATGAATGTATCCATATAATGAAAACCTTAAAAAAAATAAATTACAATTAAATTTTTTTAATTTAAAAATAAATGAAACAAATTGTGTTGTAAATATGTCAATACCTGTCATCCCAGTACCCGAAAAACCTTAATATTTTTTTATCGTATTCCAAATATTTTCCCAAAGGAAGGGGCGTACTCCTCGGTTTTTTACCCAAATTGAAACCCTTATTCTGATGGAAAAAAAATAAATTTTTTTTTTTTAAAATATTTTTGATACTCGTTTAAAAAAAAAAAAAAATAATAATAATAATTGTGATGAATTTACTTTTTTCTCTTCGTTTTTAGAATAACCAGGAGGATAATTAAGAGGATCCCCAACGAATATTCCCATCCTATTGAGAAAATTTCTCGTAAATTTATCACAATTGACTATTCTAAAAACTCTTCCATATAATTCAACATTTTTCCCTATATTAAAATCAATCATGTCGTAAAATCCCTGATCCATAGGTTTGGGAAATCTTATTCTTTGTCTTGCTATTAAAACTCCTAAAAAAAAAAATCAATAATAATAATAATAATTGAAACAGAATTTTTAAACCTTTTTTAAGGTATCAATTTATTTTTTTAATAAATTATAAAAAATAAATTAAAAACAACCTTGTGTCATTCCGCTATTATCGACTTTTGGTTCATTTACTTGAATTGTACCATCTTCAAGAAAATAATAAATTTTAACTTTTCTAACGTTTAATGGACATTTATCAACTTCCCAAACAGTTTCTTGAAAATATGCATCGAAAGTTAAAATCTGAAAACAATAATTTACTCTCATTTTAAAAACAAAAATCAAATTTTTTTTTTTTTAATTCTTGTTTATTATAAACGGAATCGTTTACTTGCTTATCAAAAGATAACCATCCCGGTAATTCTTTACATTCTCTTCTGGGATAAATTGATGGAGTGGTATCCGGTGTGGTCCATGATATAGGATATCCTCCAAATCCAGGTCTGTCAGCTTCACTCAAATAAGGTATACATCCTCGAATGTATTCAAATTGAGTAGATCTATGAAAACGGGTTTGACCAATCTGAAATCGTCATCATATAAATATATATAAGTGAGTAAAATGTATATATATTAAATAATAATAATAATAATAATGATATGACAACCTCACGCGTAAAAGAATATCCAGGTAAAAAAGGAAGTTTGGCTGATCTTATCATGTTTGGTCAATGCACAAAAAAAAAAAATCTTTTATTTTAAATTATAAAATTAATAAAAAAATCAACTTAATAATATGTTTGATGATATACGTCACTGATTTTATAACATTTTCCTTTCTAAATTATTTTTAATTAAATAAAAAAAAAAAAAGAAATTAAAGAGTTTAGAAAATTAAATCGATGTGGAAATTCATACTGTCTTCAATATAAATAATATACATTATTATTATTATTATTTATATTTAATGACGGGGATTTAAAATCGTTAGTTACCTAGGTTACTGTTATATATATAATAGTAAAAAAAAAAAAAAAAAAAAAAATGGAAGAAGTTAAATATCATTTTACTCATTTAAGTTCAAAAAATTTCAACACTTTAAACTCAAAACCTGTTATTGATTATTTAATTAAATGGTAATTAATTATTAATTAATTAGAAAAAAAACCAATATATTTTTTTTTTACGTTATTAATTTTCAATTGATTTAAGTAATTCAAACATAATATATTATTTTAAATTATTATTTCAGGTCGATAAAGGGACAATTTCAACTTTCGACATTTTGTTTTAACGAACCTTATCAACCTCACGATAAACAAAAACTAATTGATAATTTTTTTCGCGATTCTTTCGTTATAAATATATTAAACGAATTAAAACCGAGTTGGTTTTTTCATAAGGAAGATATTGATCATGTTTATACTGAAATTGTACCATGTACAATATCCTCCATGACATTTTTTGATAGAATTCTAAAAGAAGAAAATAAAATTATTAGAATTGATGGCGTCATTCGAAATTGTTTAGACGATTATAAAAATGGATTTTTAATAGCCGATGAATTGAGAAAAGTTTGTTAAAAATCTCCTACAGGATTTCTTGATAATTTTCTGAAACGAAATTTTTTACATTAAATATAAAAAAAAAAAAAAAAATTTTATTTTTCAGATGATTTTAGACGAGGAAAGCGATAATTATTCATTATACCTGGAAAATGATAGAAATGAATTAATATTTAGAATATTTAAATTTTTAATTTTGGGAGGACAATGGTGTCAATTTGAAGATAAAATTAATCCTTATTTAGATGTAACTAAAATATTATATAAGGATTTGGTTCAGTAAGTTTATTATTATTATTATTATTATTATATAAAATTATGTTTTGCATTTGGAATATTTGTTTTTTATCACGTAGAAATAATATCGTTACAAATAAAATAAATTATTGAAATTAAATAATTCTGATTCTCTTTATAAATAAATAAATTTGAGATTTATTAAATAATTTTATTTAATTTCTATTTATTTTATTTGTAATTTATTTTTCGGAATTTTCGGGGAAAAAAAAAAAAATACATTTTCCCATTTTTAGTAACAACATTATTTATCTTATTAATAAAATTTTCACCATATTTGTTTTTTAAATTTTTTATTTTAGCGTAGAAAAAAATCCGGAAACTAAAAAAATAGAAATAAAAAGCATTTGTTTAAAAGTAACAATAATGGGAAAAAATAAAAAATCAATATTTCCAATCGATGGTGATCACATTCAAAATTTTCTTTACGTGATTATCGATCCTAAAAAAGGCAGATTACATTATTTCTACATGAATATGGAGGACAATTTTAATTATATAATTATAAATGATTTTCAACATAGACATAATAGATTAATAATGTAAAGGTAACTTTCAACTTATTTAACTTTAATTAAAATTAACGTAATAAATAAATAAATAAAATTTATATATATGCTCATTAAATTTTGTATAAAAAAAAAAATGAAATTTTTAAATAATTTCCAATAATAAAAAGAATTTTTTATTATTGTAGAAAATTAATTTATCGAATTATAAATAATAATAATAATTATATAAAATAAATAAATAGACTGATTTATCCCAATTTGATTTAATTCAGTGAATTACAAAACAATAAAAATTTTTTTAATTTTCAAAAAAAAACGATTATTTTGTTATTGATTTTTTTTTTTTTGTAAATTTAAAAACAAAAAAAATACATAATAATGTAAAAAAAAATTAGATTTTACGAGAAAGAAAAGAAAATTTTTTTTTAAAAAACAAACGATAAAAATAATAATAAATATTAAAATTAAATAAAAATATGATTGATTGAATTTTTTATGCGTTGTTTTTTTTTCTCAGTTCTCTTTTTTTTTTTTTTTTTATACATAGATTTAGTAAGAAATAAAAAATTTCATTATTAAATACACGTATAAATATATATATATATAATTACACAATTGTTACGAGTCAACACGTGCAAAGTATAAATATTAAAAAATATATAATTTAATAAATAATAATCCGATTTTACATTTAATTTGTAAATTTAAAAATTATATATTTATATATTTACGATAAATTAAAAATTAAAATAAATTTAATGAGCAATAAACTAATAATCAATGAAAGCTTTTCAGAAAAATTTATTTAACGCAGCTTAAAATTACAGCAAATAAATAAGTTATTTTTTGAAAATTAAAAAAAAAAAAAAAAAAAAAAAAAAAAATGATTTTTTTTTCTTTTTTTCTTTTTTTTTTTTTTTTAAATACGAAATCTACTAATTAAAATTATAAAGTTGTTACATATTATTCATGGTATAAAATATATAATTATTTTAGTTGGTATTCATTTTCGTCCTCTTCATCGGATATACCACCATTATAATGAACAGTCGTCATTTCAAAACGTCCAGATTTCGGCGGCGGCGGACTGCAAAGAAACATGTAAATATATATATAAATAAAATAAAAATAAAAATAAATATAGGTAGGTGTTAGAAAAAAAGAAACCTTGTCGAACTTTCTCTGTCGGAAGAACGCTCACGATCGGGAAGGGGACTACCTGGCGGTGATAAAGCGCTCATTAATCTATCTTTTCCTTCATTCCAAAAATGAGACTGAAAATCAAATAGAAAAATTAATTTTTTTAAAAATGTAAAACATAGTTTTTAAAATTACTTAAATTTAATATATAAATATTATAGAAATTACCAATCTTCCTTCTCTTCCAAATAATAAAAGGAAAGCATCAATAAAATCTCTAGATTTTTCTTCCCATTTTTGCAACATGTCGAATTTTCTTTCACCGATATTTTCTATTACTTTTTTCCCTTTATCCTTAAGTTGATCCATTTTATTTTGCAATCTGAATTTCTTTTCCTAAATTAAATTAATTATTATCATATATTATCATATATTTAAGAAATTATTTACAATTTCAATTAGTTGTGAACTGAAGAAAAAGAATGAAAAATTGGCAAAAACTTTAAAAACTCATTTTAAATAATAATAATATTATCCTTAATGATTTTTAAAATTAAATATATATTTAATAAAAAAAAAAAAAAAAAAAAAAACTAACATTTAAAAAAGAAACGTTTAATTCCTTGGCTGAATAACCTCGAGCTAAATTTCTTCTAACGTAAATATCATAATCTCTCACGATTCTTGCAACAATGTCTGACGTAGAAACTCCTTCTGTTCTTTCGGTGGCTACAAACATTCCTTTTTCTTTTAACCAAGCGTAAAGATCGATATTATTTCCAGATATATAGGGAATATCATCGTGAGCCACAAAATCAATCTGCAATTATAAAAAGAAACTAATTGTAAAATATTAGGAAAGAATAATAAAATGAAAAAAAAAAAAAAAAAAATTAATAGATAAAGAAAATATTTCTCTTGAGTGTTGAGTGCACCCGAAATATGAATTGAAATAATTTAAAGTTTAATAAAAACTAATTTTTTTTTATGATTTAAAACGAAAATAAATTTTTAAATTAATAATTACAATATTTTTAAATATTCTAGAAAATTTTTTTTTTATTACACTGAGTCTGTATATGTATTTAAAATTGTTTTTAGTTCAATCTTATTATGATAATTTCAACAAATTAACTTACTTGAAGTTTTAAAAAATATTTTTATAACTCAAATATTAGTTAACCACGATTTTGTTTTTAAACATTTTATAAATTAATTATATGCATTCCTTGAGTGTTACACTGCCCTTGCCTCATTTATTTATTTATTTATTTTTAATTATTTTGATAAGACAATTATTGGTTTCTTAACAGTTACCTACGGTTAAACAAACTCCCAAGTCCTAATATTTAATAATAATCTTAAAAAATTAAAAAAAAAAAATATTCACTTTGTGTCTGCTGAGAAATTCTTCATCTAATTCCCAAGGAGCATCTCTAATGACTTCATCGACATATCTGCAATGTCTGACAGCTTCGTACCTTTCGGCATCTGTCATTACTGTTCGTCCTTTTTTACTGTGTGTAAGAGCGTCACTGCATACTGGGAGGGGGGAAAAAAAAAACAAAAAAATTCAAGTACGATATTTTAACATAGGAAGTAAAATAATAATAATAATAATGAAAATTTTTGGACAAACCTCCTACAATTAGGTAAGCATTATTGAAAACTCCTTTCGCTTGCATGAGCTGCCTTGCATGCCCCTGATGAAATAAATCGTAAATTCCATCTGCATAAACCCTCACCTTACGTGGAGCCTTATTACTTTTTGCCTGATGTAAAGTTATTCTACAATTGTGATAATCTATTCTTTCTCTTTCGAGTATTGCTTCCGGATCATCGCTAAATGGTGCGGGCTTTTTTGCGGACTAAAACAAATAAACAAATTTATTTAAATAATTTTTTGTCGATTTAAAAAAAAAATTTTTTTTTTTCTTATGACTTTCATAAAGAAATCATTGGAAACGAAATTATTTTATTTGGGTGGAAAAAAAAGGCGATAATAAAAAGCGATAATTAACAATATTTTAAAAATAAAAAAAATTATCGATTGTTTTCTAACACGTACAATGTAAAATAGTTATAAAAAAATAAAAAAAAAGATTAATTGCATATTAATCGATAATAATAGCCTATAATGATTATTATAAAACGTTAAGAAAAATTATCAAATTTGAAAATACGGATAATAAAATTTTTTTTTATTTTCATTTAAAATATGGTAATTTTAAATATTGTGATATAAAAAATTAACAAATGTTATTAATATAAATTAATAAAATTATAGTTTGTGTTTGAAGAGAAAATTTAAAGTTTCCAACTTTTATTGTAGTAAAAAAACTACAGAGTCAAATTTTCATTATTAGTAGTAACTCAGAAAATTACAGCGTTTAATACTAAAAATTCAAATATCTTTTCAAGTACATATATATATTATTAGTTTGAATATAATACTTTGAATGTTTATTTATTTTTTTTTTTTTTTAATATTTTTCAAATAATTATTTATTAACACACTGAAAATATGCCAGAGTAATGTCAAAAGGCTACAGATGATAACGATGGATATATTATATAATTTCTTTGAAAAATACATAATACTTTATGTACATGTTGTCCTATTCGATTTATTTTTTATTACCTTTAAATAACTAATTAATAAAAAATAATTTAAATGTGAGAAATTAAGCTTCTTACAGAATTGAAGTATTTTGGAACTGAATTTATATTTTGCCACTTATATATTAACCTATTATATTCTTTTATCTGTTTTTTTTATAAGCTTTAAATTTCCTTGCATTTCATTACAAGTAGTAAAAAAAAAAAAAAAAAAAAACTTGACAGCAATAAGTACAAGTAAATAGAAATTTACAATAATTTTAGGTGAAAGTTTTTAAAATTACTACATTAATTCAATTATTTAATAAATAATTAATTAATTAATATTCTTTTAATGCTTATTAATGAACCACAAATAGTTTTTTCTTTTTTTTAAAAAGTACAAAGTATTTTAAATTAATAGTTTCGAAGAAAAAAAAACTTACTTCCGTGGTCATTTTAATAATGGTAATAATAATAATAATAATGTTAGCTTTTTCAAGCAATAAATAAATGATAACAAAAAAACAACCTATACACTAAAAAAAAATACGCTAAATACTATTTTTAAGTAAACATATCGAAACACACGGTAAAGTCATTATTATTCGTCTGCTCCATTATATAAATAAATACAAATTTCCTATTATTTGAAATGGGCTACAAACTTTAATAATTTTTGACTTGTCAATATTAAAAGAAGGCAAAGGAAATATCACCGTTTTTATGTATGTTGCAGTTTACGTTAAAAAAATAAAATAAAATTAATTTGAATACCTAAGAGAAAGAGTTATAAATAAATCCATCAAATGTTAAAATTTAAGAATAAAGTTTTAGATTTGACGTAGCAGAAGACTCGATAAGCTTGAATACTTAATTGATACTTTGCTACCTAAATACTCGGTTTCCTTTTCCTACTACCCACTTTTTCATATCTCGATTTTTCTTTAACTCTAACCATAAATTCGTAAAAAATGAAAATTTATTTTTTGTTTTGATATCTCTATCACAAAAACTTTTACAGGTAAATTATGATAACAATCAATATAAAAAAAATTAACACACATTAAACGTTAACTTCGTGCAAACTCTAACCATTAATCACAAAAATAAAAACCTGATAAGTTTTTCCGTACACGTTTTTTTTTAATAAAAAAAAAAAAAAAAATAATTATTATTAACGTTATTTTACACGGATTATTAATTATAAACACCTTTGAAAAATTAATTAATTTTATTGTCGACACTTTTTAAAAAAAAAAAAAAAAAAAAAAAAACATTCAACCGTTTTCTGACCTCGCAAAGATTTATTTGCCGTGACTGATCGTCCGGTCAAACTACCCCCTTATCACAATATTACCCGCCCCCCCCCTGGAAATTTTTTATTACAGTTTTTGCTTATCCTGGCTTTGAGTTAGTCTATTACAAAATATTCCTTATATTAAAAAAAAATTTCAATCTAATTATCTTATCATTTTTGATTTTCAATTAAGCTCTACTTAAACACAAATCTGCACTTTTTTAAAAAGACTTCATCCTCCATAGATATCCGTTGACAAATATGTAAAATGAAATTTTCTAATCAACCCGAAAACCCAAATTTTATGCCCAAAGCGGAATAACAAACATAAATGAGTAATAAAAAAAAAAAAAAAAAGACAACCCTAGTTTATAAAAAAAATGTATCAAACAGTAAAATTCTAAAAGTATTTTAAATAACAGCAAATTATTTTCAATATTAAAATTATTTACAGAGATAATTTTAGTTTTTGTTATTATTAAAACTTTAAATTTAAAATAGTTTAAAAAATATTTTTGGCTTTGAAAAAAAAAAAAAAAAGAACTTATTAAGTAATTTTCTATTTAAATAAAAATATATTTTTTTGCCATTTATAAAAATATAAGGGTCAATTTAAAAAAATTTTTGATGATTTAATTAAATTGGGAATTGGAATTTGGCAACCGTCATTTAAAAAAAAAAATAATTTTACCGTTATTTTATTGTTTTCCTTATTTGAGAAGGGCGTTTTCCGGTTTTTTACTAAGTATTATTGCATCGGTTTAGAGCTTTAATAGTTTAAACTTCCTTTATTAGAATTTAAAAAAATTTAACCTTAAAAATAATTATTTTTGCAATGAAAAATTATTCTTTTTCTAAAAACTGTTTTTTAATTGCCTCTTGTCATTTAAATAATTACTCATTTTAAATTTTATACAATTGACCCTTGCAGATAAAATTTTAGATTTTTTAAAATTGATAATTAAAGCAAAAAAAAATTTTATATCATTTTTAGAATTTTACTGACACTGTCTAACACCACAACACATACTTTTCGAGTCTATCTACTTAACTACATTTTTTTTAGTGTTGTTTATAAATATTCTTTATCAGTATGCACACAACATATTGATATATATATGCCACCACAGAGCAATATTGAATAATTATACCTTACAATAAAATATAAATATTTTTAATATTTTAATAAGTTTTTAGTCCTAACCTTGCTAAATGTACAGTAAATGAGCATAATGTAAAAAATTTCCTTCGAGAACAACACAGACCTAATTTATAAGGATTAATTAATTAACTTTTCAATAACTAACAATCAATTACAATTCCTTCCTAATTATCATTGAAAATTTTTTTCATTATTTCACATT
>NW_002987049.1:174522-207170 GCF_000006295.1 Pediculus humanus corporis | reverse complement strand
CAGCAGCAATAGTAATAAAATTACTTATTTAAATTATTATCTATATTTTTTTAAATGTTAAAAAAAAAACCCTTAATAATCTATAATAATAATAATAATAATTATTATTATTATTATTTTATATCAGTGATAAGAAAAAGAATTTTAATCACTGTAAAGTTATAAATTGATTCAAAAAAAAAAAGTGATTACTTAAAAATTAATGACTTTTTTTTTTAAATTAGAGGTCCTTAAATTTCAAACACAAAATTTTCTTTGTAAATATAAAGTTTAAGTTTATAATATGAAAAATTTTCTTACCATATTTTTAGAAATTATTTTGAACTCCAAGACAGGTTAATGCTACATAAATCTCAATATTATCATTTTTTTTATTTTGTGTGATTTTCTTTCCACACTCTATTCATTCAGCTAACTTTTTAAATATATTTATTATATTATTATTAAATTCGAATCTGTAAAAAAAAAAAAGAAAAAATTTATTTTGTAAAATTTTCAATATTTAAATAAGGTTATATTAGCAATTTGTCCAATACAAATTAGGGTAAAATTACAATAGAAAAAATTATTTTTAACCAATGTAAAAGATATACATTGAGTGTGATATACGTTATTATCTACTTTTAATGTAATAAAATACCGAAATAATTAAATAATATGTCTGAATGCAGTCGTTATAAAAGAACGTAAGCCTTATATATAAATATGGCTTATAATAATATTATGTATTTCAAAACAAAATTTGCATAAGTTGAATTGCCTAAAGTCATACAGGGAAATGAATAGAAAAATAATATATAAGGCTAAAAAAACGACTTTTTAATTTAAAAAAAAAAAAAAAGAAGACAAATCAATTGGTTAAAATAACTTATTTTAAAAAAGATGTTTTAACACCGTTGGCTTAGCCTACTTTCAAAAAAATATTCAATATAATAAATTAAATTACCTTTATTAAATAAATTACAAATTAAAATGAAAATTTTTAATGACTCAGTTAATGCATAAATCCACATAAATTTGAAAATGCAATTTGGATAAATCAGCACATGAAATAAATGAGATCTCCATTATGATACGAATCAGTGGTGTGTTTGATTTCTGGCCAATCACATCGCCTAAGCACAAATATTAACCAATAAGATTTTTGCAGTGTTGGAATTTAATAAAAACAACTACATGAAACAATAAATGCATTTCTTTCTTTTTTTTTTTTTTTTTATTTACTAATTATTACGTTAATATGCGTACAATAAATATATAATTTTCCTATTAACAATATACTTTTTAAATTACATACATAATATTATCAATTTAATAAAAATATTTTAAATAAAGTTAAAGACCATATGGAATGCCCCCCATAAAAAAAATTAAAACGACAAATTGTAATATAACAGTTTTTGATATTTAATTTAAAATAAATAAATTAATTTAATTCAAAAACATAGAAAAATAAATATGAGGATTTTAAATAAATTCTTGTACTTACATACATATGTATATAATTATTGATATTATTATTATTATTATTACTTACAATCTTGATTATTATTTTTATTATTAAACAAACAGGAAATATGTTCTAGAAAAAATTTATAAAAAATTGATAGATTTTTGAGAAATTATAAATAAAAATTAAATAGGAAACGAACAAGAAAAAAAACAAAAGATTTTAATTAAATTTGTAAACAATACAAAATAAACTATAAAATGTATCTGATTTATAATTATCTGTAAAAATACAATAACAATATATATATATATATATATATAAATTCACAATGTACAAAATATTATATGTATTTGATTTTAAATTATTACAATGATTGATTGTTTTATTTCTATTGATTATTATAATATTGATTGATTTTAAAATAAATATAATCATCAAATTATTTACATTATATTTGAATAGTAGCAATTTCATAAATAAAAGAAAGAATGATTAAAATGTGAAAAGAACAATAAAATAAAAAACAATGATTTAACTAAAAATTAAACGTATCTTAATATTATTAACAATTACTTAATTTAAATAAAAATTTAAATTATTTAACATAAAATATAACTACTACTAAATAAAAGTTTTTAACATTTTTATGTGCTTTATTTTACCCAAATTATTTAAAAAAATAACGGAAAATTGCAATGAGATTCCGGTTAAAACGGAAGTAAAAAATATTTAAAATTAATATTAATGTATTTGGTTGCTTTTTATTACTATTAATAACTAATTAAAAGGTTTAATAACTAATTAAAATTTTATTATTAACACCGTTTTCAACATTTTCAATAAAATGGATAATTTCATTCGTTTTGTTTTATGATTTTTAAAAATCTAAGAATTTTAGGCTAAATAAATTCAAATATTAAATTGAAATTTTCTAAATCAGAAAATAAAAATTATTTTACATAATTTTTATTTTTATTTTATAGAATTTAGAACAAATGTTTTTAAATATACATAGTATTACAATTTTAATTTTTGCCTGATTTATCAGTTAATTGGTATCAAATATTGTGTGCTTGTCAGCATATAAACCCGTATCTGCATTCAAAAAAAAAAAAAAACAAAAATACAGCTAAAATTAAAACCAGAAATTTAAACCGAAAAACTAAACTAAATATTTCAAATTTTGTTTTTAAAATGTAAATAAATTGTTATTGTAAACCAAAAAAACAATAAATTAGTATTGCATGATAATTAAAAATTAGATTCTTCTTAATTTTTAATAAAAGTTAAATTTTTACCAATTCGGAGATTTAGTAATAATTTGCCATTTAAATTTTAAAGTTTACTTATAAAATTGATATGAATTTTTTTTTTTTTTTTTTTTACTATAAAATTTAAGTCAATAAAAAAATAAAATTATGTTCATTTTTTTTTCAAATTTCAAATGGGCAAAAAATTATAAATTGGCACCGTTGAAATTCCAAGGCATAACAGGACCACTGGCTGACATTTTTAAATTATCATCCATTTCTCCTGTTCCATTTGGCATTTTTAACAATTCGATACTTCTACCATTTTCCAATATTTTTAAAAGTTCTAAATTCCTTAAATGAGAATTGTGAATATTTTGCAAGTTTCTCACGGGTAAATTATTTGAATTATCACCATTATTACTTATAATATTTATTACATCTCCTTTATTATTAGCTGTTTCTTTTTCTTCAAATTTTTGCATATGAAATTTCTCAGTTGTAGATTTAAGTAAATTAGAAGAATTTTCCGTTTCAAAAACTGTAGAATTAGAAATAATATTTGGATCTTTATTGTGTACGATTCCCATGTGCTTTTCCAATGATTGAATTTTGTCAAATGTTCCATTACATAGTTTACAATTTTGAATTTTTTTTTTCTGTTGACGAGTTGGTCCCACTAAATTTGGATCGTGAATCCGTTGGTGTGCAACGAGGTTGTACCTAGAAAAAAAAAAAAAAAAAACATTAACTTTATTTTGAAAAATAATATATATTAATTTTAAATAAATGAAGTTTAAACGTTAATATTAAAAAACGTACAAATTATAATTTATAAACTTACCAATATTCTGATGTTATAAAATTTGGAAAATTTTTAACAAAGTAAACGAATACGTATAGAAAAAATAAATATTAAATGAAAAATTTCTTTTTTATTAAATAAAAATAAAAAGTTTGCATTCACTTAAAAAAAATTATTGAGATTCATGGTTTAAATTTTTTTTAGAAAATTTTAAATTTTGAATTTTCATAATTGACAATGGTAAAAATTAATTATAACAAACATTTATTAAAAAATTCAAAAGTTTTTTTGTCTAGATTACATATGTCTATTTTAAATCTATTTAATTAAAACAAACTTTTAGAAAAATTTTTCTTTTCTCCTCTATAAAAATATTGTTTGTTGAACTTAAATTTAAAAGATGAATTAAAGAAAAAAAGAGCATGCTCAAGTTCCCTACCTCTCAGCAAAAGATTTGCCGCAAATTGTGCAAGAGAATGGTTTTTCTCCTGTATGAACTCTTGTATGTCTCCTAAGATGGCTTTTACTGAGTAGGCCCATTCCACAAATTTGACACTTGATGTTTCTAATTCCAGTATGAGCTAAACTATGCATGCTAAAACTTGTGTGATGAACAAATCTTTTTCCGCATAGTTCACACTATAAAAACAAAAGAAAAATTTGAGGGAAAACCATTTAAATTCTCACCTTTCCGCAAATGCTTTTCCGCATGTCTGACATTTGTACGGTTTTTCTCCCGTATGTATTCTCATGTGACGTCGAAGATGACTTTTGCTAAGTACTCCTAGGTTGCAAATTTTGCACCGAATATTTCGAATACCTGTATGAGCCATTGTATGAATAGAAAAAGATGTCCGATGAACAAAACGTTTTCCACACAATTCACACTACAAAATAAATCAATTTAAAATGCTAAACAATTTAAAAAAAAAAAAAAATTATATTCGTTACTCACTCACTATATACTGAAAATAGAGATAGTGATTGCAGTATTTTAAATTTAAAATGCATACCTGACAAATCAATACCTTATTTTTAATGAATAAAAAGAAACGAATATTGTTATCATTTTTTTATAACGACAAAAAGAAAAAATTTTCAAAAAAATATTAAAATATTACATTACAATAATAAATAATTTTTTAAAAAGGCCCTTCGGTCTCCATGTAACTTATAAAATCATTTGCAATTGACAAATTTCAAATTTCTCTTAAAGTACTAATAATGAAGTTAATTATGTATTTAAAATTCATTCATAGTGATTCAATTTCTCAAAATTACACCAAACTAAACAAAAATACAAAAAAAAAAATTTTAATTTTAACAATTATGAATTTTTAACTAATTTTAAAACCCTTTTTTATTACATTTACATGTAATCACTGCTTTAAAAAATGGTTCATTAATGTAAAAAAAAACTAATTTTACAACTCTTCCAACAATATTATTTTAACATTGATAAAAATTTCTATGTATCCATAATAAGATTCTTTTTTTTTTTTAAAAAAAATATCAACAATAAACATTTTTTAACCTACTTGATAGGGCAGATCTCCCGTGTGAATGGGTAAATGTCGTTGTAAAGCTCCTTTTTGTGTAAAAGCTTTTTGGCAATAAGAACACTGATGATGATAAATACCTCTGTGCATACCAACATGAACATCTAAAGCAGGTTTATGCTTGTAGGCCTAAAAATAAAACTTATTAAAATTTCGCCATCATTTGTAAAGTTTTTTTTAATTTAAACTGTTTTGAAATAAAAATGATGATGTCTTTAAATTAACTTAATTTAATCGCATACCTGGCCACAAATTTCACAAATATAAGGTCGAGCATCCGAATGTGTGATTTTATGAGCATTTAATTCTCCTTTTGTTTTCCACATTTTACCACAAACATCACATTTAAATTTTGGTTCTTTTATAGTAACTGAAAATATTTCCTCTTCTTTTTCACGTTTAATTTTTAAAAAAGACAAAGGATACTTTTTTGATTTATGCTTCGTTCGCTCAGGCACTTGAGTTTTTTCTGTTGTATCCGTATCAGGTTTGTCAATTACTTTGGAACTCTCCTTTAAAAAAAAATACATGTATAAAATAAACACCTAAAAGAATACTTGATATGTATTAAGTACATTATTAAAACATAAATAAAAAAAAGAAAAAAAAAATGCGGTGAATTCACAAATGTATAAACAATTTATTTATGCATTTATTTTTTTAAATTATCAAGTTCCTTTTAAACTAATGCATAAAAAAGGTATATAATATAAGGGTAGAAAATTACCAGATATTTTTTACAATCTCTGGGATCCCTATTTTCAACTATAAAAGAATTAAAATAATGAATTTTAATTTTTAATTGATAATATATAAATACTTCAGAGTAAAAAAACATAAATTACCACAAATTTATGTTCATATTGAACCTTCAGTATTTAAGATTCCTGAAAGAGTAGAATTCAGATATTAGATAAAAAGGTACTACCCTTAACTACCCTTAAAAAAAATATTCAATTTTTAAACACAAATTGTTGAATTACTTATTTGAAATATTTTTAATTAGTAATTATTCGTTTTGACACATTTTTCAGCCTTTTTGGCTAAAATGCTCTTAATACGATACTTGAAACAAACAAGAGGAAACAAAAATTTGCCAAAAATTTATCATTGTGGCGTTCAATGGGAATTTCTAAGTTTCCATACTTTTTTTCGTATAATTTAATTAAATGACCTAAAATAATTTTATTAAAATTTTTTTTGTAATAAAAAGTAAATGAAAAAAATTTACTTTATTTTTTAAGTCGTTTTCGGCTGATCTATTGAATAAAATTTTATAATTCTCTTCGGTTTCTTTTTTCTCTTTTTGAATTTCGGTTCCAAACACGTCACACGATTTTTCAAAAGGTTGAACCCCATCCTTATGAAATAATTTTTTTTTTTTATCACGGGTATCCTGTTTTTCAAACGATATATTCTAAAACACATCAACTATACTTCACAATAATTCTGTTTGATATTAAAAATAATTAAATAAAATATTCTATTTAAAAAAACATAATAGATAGTACTTATTTTAAAATTCAAATGCGGCAAATTAATCATTCAAATTAAAATTATAGAAATAAAGTCTACAAAAAAACATTTTTTGCCGAAAAGTTTTTTTTGTAATCTTTTTTTAAAATTCTTTTCTTTATAAATTAATTTTTTTTTAAGGTTTATAATTAAGTTGTAATTGTCTGATTACGAACCTTTTTAATTCTTTCATGAATTAATTGCTTTCTTCGTTCAGCTAAAGGAAGTTCATCTTCAGAACTGTAGGATTGCTCAAAGTCTGATGAGCATTGTTTTTCCTCTTCCCTTAGTTTTATATTTTCTGACTTTGGTTTCGTATGAATATTTTCATTCTTGCTCTTTGACTCATTAGAATTTATAAAAAAATGTTCGTCCAATTTTTTCGTATCATTTACGTCAATTTTATGTGTTTTTAATACGTGATATACGGATCCAGTCTTAGATTTAAGTTTTTTACCACAATATTTACAAATAAAAGGACTGGTACAATTATGAGACATCATATGTTCTTTCACTTCACACGGTCTCCTAAATTTTTTATTACAAATACTACAGAAGTGGAATTTTTTTTTCCCTGTAGAAGATAATGAATCTTTAACTGAATCTTCACTGTTTATCTCCAGGTGACAAACCATGTGACGGTTAAGCTCTGACATCTAAAATTGAAAATTATTATTTCCTTAATTTCCTTCATACAAATAAGAAAAATTGCTGCAAAAAATTTATTTGTTTTCAAGAAACATAATTTAAAAAAATAAAAAAAGAATGAGAAATAATTTAAGTTTTGTCAAAAAATTGAACTTTTTGTGATAGAAAAACATGCAATAAAATATTAATTAAAGTATGAATTAACCTTTTTGAACCATTTTCCACATAATTTGCATGATTCAGGTTTTTTATTCCATTTTGCAGAACCTTCACCAGTTAAATGAGGATCATCATCAAAACTGAATTTTTCTTCTGATTTCTCTATTTCTTCCTCAGAAGTAATAATATTAGAGCCATGATTATCAGTTAAACCTATCAGTTAAACATTATTAAATCAATTAGTTTTTTTTTTACCTTAAAAAAAATTTGAAAACTAACTTATATGTTTTTTATTGTTAATATTAATATGTAAAATTACACAATATATATAAAAGTATAAATGTACTTCATATAGACAATTAAATAAAGATTAAGAAAATCTATATTAAATTTTTCAAATTTTCTATAGGACATTTTATAATTAATTTATTAGCAAATATTTTACTCTGCAAATAGTTATTATTTCACTCAAGTTGTTTCTCTTTGTTTTTTAATGTTAATGGAAGCAATGACATAGTTCAATGAATTTAAATAAAAAATGAAAAAATAACAGCAAAAATAATTGTAGCAATTCTTTTTTAAATGGCATAATGCAAAAAAAAAATTAAAAACAAAACTAGAATATTTAAAAAATAAAATACAGGTATTGCATAGTTCTATTTGATAGATGTATCTTATAGGTGTTTTAAAGGTTTTTTAGCCGAAAAAAAAAATTAAAGGTGTGTGAACAATAAATGTATTAATATTTCAATTTATCTTGCCTTTCTCATTACTATTCTTTTTCCCTTCTCCTTTATCCATATTTTCTAATTTAATTTGCAGATATCCTTGATTTTCTTTACAACTGCATTCATACACTCTATAATCTGTTTGAGTTGATAATCCTCTGATAAAAGTTTCTGCTTTTTCTCCATGTTTTTCACAAGTTTTCTTAAAAACAGCCCACAGATCTCCTTTTAATTCAACTAGTTTGCTCTCACAATAAGTTAGTTGTTCAAAATATTCAAAGCATTTTAAACAAAGTAAATTACTTCTTAAAGATAATGTACCTAAAAAAAAGTTTTTTAGAAAATTTAATAAGCTATTAAGTGCAAATAAAATTTTATTTAAAGTAATTTTGTTACATTCTGACATTAAAACTTGTTTTAATATCATAATAATTAATACTCTTTAATTAATATGAACAATATTAATTACTTACCTATATCTTTTAGAGACAAATTTTTTTCCAATGAATTAGCTAAAAGAATCCCAGAATTTGTAATAAAAGTATAAAATATAGAATATGACTGATTAATCTGTACTTCTGTATCACAAATTAAACAACATGGTTTTTTTTCAATAATTAATTCTCCCATTTTAAATAATTTTATGTAATTCTTTAAATGAGTTAGTCTGAGGGTTGAAAATTATGAATACAATTTAAGTATAAAATTGATAACAATTACATGAAGCATTTTAAATTTTTATCCAAAAAATTTAAATTATTTGACATTAAACATTGCATTTAAATTAAATACATATTATAAAATTCTATGATGCACATTTAGTTTATGTGTTCCTTATAAATGTTTTATATCGTGCGCAAAAATTCTTGATTTTTTATTTTTAAATCCTGCAACAAAAAAAAATATTAATGGCGGAATTCAAAAAACATTTTTGTGTCTGTTATACATAACATAACAAAACAAAATAAAAAGCAAAAAAAATTTTCTACATTTCTTGTTTCAAATAGTATATGAAAATATATTAATAACCTTGAAAAATTTAATTCTTCCAATAAAAGATGTCTGACTTAATCTAATGTTTTTAATAAGTTTTTAAACAACTAACTATAGAAATAATATTTAGCACTTTAATATTATTTAAAATAAAAAAGTCACAAAAATGATTAAAAAGAAGATTTTAACTTAATTTCTTATTCAAATTTTAATGGGTTACTTATTATTTTTGATTTTTTTTTTAAATTTAAACTTTTCTGAAGTTCGACTTTTTTCCCTCATTCTGTAGAGACAACTTACAAATTAATTTTCTATAATAGAAAAGGCTAGAAAATTTATGTTATCGTGTTAAATGAAAATTTTTTATTTTAATTAATTTAATCTGCAGAAATTGGTACTTATGAAGCTTACCTAAGGTATAATTTTTTTTTTTTTGTTGGTTTTTTACAAAATGAAAATTTTTTATAAATGTTTACTAATTTTTAATTACTAGTGAGAATTCATTTATTCAAAATAGAGTTTCGCTTTAAAATAATTATGTCTAATAATAACTCAACGCAATCAAAAAATGTTCCTAAGGATGCGCAAGTAATAATGTCTATTCTAAAAGACATGGGTGTTTCGGATTTTGAGCCCCAAACGATTATTCAACTGCTTGAATTTACATACAGTAAAGTTTACACTTTATACAATCATGGTTTTGAAATTTCGTAATTAATTTAGAGTCGACGTTGAATAAAAAACTAAAATTTTTTAGGGTACATCACCACTACATTGGAGGATGCTAGAGTCTATGCTACTCATGCTAATAAAAAGATAATTGACTTAGAAGATGTACAATTGGCTGTTCACATGCAATTGGATAAAAACTTCACAACACCTCCTCCGAGAGATGTAAATATCATATAATTTAAAGTATTTATTAAATCCTTTAGTTACTTATATTATGTGCATTAACTACACATGTAAATTAGCTCTTAGATATTTTAAGTTTTTTTTTTTTTTGTGTTAACGAACTGTAATCTTTATAGTGATTGTTAATCTAAAAATTTGGGTTTCTGATAAATTTCTTTTCTTAATTAGATGCTATTGGAAATAGCCAGAACCAAAAACTCGTTGCCATTACCTCAAATTCGTCCTCATTGTGGAATAAGATTGCCTCCAGATCGTTATTGTATGACTGCATGTAATTATGAACTAAGAAGTAACAAAAAGGTACTTTTTACAATTATAATGTTAAAAAAAATAATGTGAATTATTTTTATTTTGTTTTTAATTTTAAAAAAAGTTTCAATTTATAATTCAGCAAAAGTACTTCTTTTTGATGAATTATTTTTAAATTGTTATAAAATGAAATTTATTTATTTGATTTATATTGTTATTATTTGTTTTAATTTATTTAAAAATTTTTGTTTTTTCAGCCTGCAGGAAATTTAAAATCAAATACTATTTATAGTAATGCTCAGTCTAGTGTTTTTAAGCCTCAAATAAAATCAGGAATAAAGAGATCTATACAAACAATAACTAGAACTCAAACTATCACAATTCCAAAGCCTATAATTAAATTCACAACTAGCAGTAATATATCTCCTTCTGAAACAACAGGACAATCACAGCAATCACCTATTCAACCTCAAACTACTAGAGTTCAACAACAATGGAAACCGATTATTCAACAACCAGTAGTTCAAACTGTTGTAGAACTTGATGAACCTCCAGCATCACTAATAAAAAAAAGTAGTATTAGTGATGACATTTGATAATTTTTTTTTTTCTTTAAATATTATTTTAAAAGCATTAATTATAGATTTAAAGTTTTAAATTATATAAAAATATTAATAATAAACCAGGAAGAGGTTTAAGAATCATATTAATTTTTAAATATTATTTGTGGTACTTTAATTATTTTATAATTGTAGGTTAAGAGTGGGATTCCGTTAATAGTTTTTTAAAATTAAATTATTTAAAATATAATTATTTACAAACTAAATTTATTTTAGTTTAATAAAGGCAAAAAACATTGTATTTTATAATATTTATTTTTATATTTTCATTCAACAAACAGTGCGAAATAAAAATTTAGTAACTAAATAGTTACATTTTGTGGGATTAAAAAAAAGGTAGTATTCTTGAGAAGGGCATAAATAAAAATCAAAAAATTCAACTCTTTTAACTCATTAATTATTTTATTACAAAAAATAAAGGTATTTAACTTATGATAAATTTTTTATTATTGGCCTTAGTTTAGTATCTACTTTATTTATTAACGCAACCTTAAAAGCCTTTAATAATAAGATGTCCAATTTATATATATTTTAATTTAGAAATTAAGAAATAATTTTGAAACTTTTTAATCGGCAAGTTATAATTTAATCAAAAAACTAATCAAAATTTTAAAGTTTTTTTTTTATTGTAAAAAATTATTTTTTAAATGTTTTTTTTTTTTAAAATGAAAGGACTTAAATAAATTGCAGACTTCATAACATGTTTAAAAATTTCTAGACATATCTTTTTTCGACAAAAATCGAAGTACCAAAACGTCGTATTCATACGCCCATGTCACCGGCGGTGTAATGTTTACACAGTGCGCTTAACTCATGTCAAATTATTTTTTAAAGTTTTCATTTTATTTAAATACTCGTTAATAGCTTATTGCAGTTGCAGGTAAATTTAGTAATTAATCAGGGTTTTTAAATGTTATTTTCAGTAATTGAGTTCATTTTATTTCATTGGATCATTTTCAAATTTAAATATGAATTTTCTGTATATCCGCCATTTTGTTTCAATTTCTTGGCCATTAAGGCCATTGAATTAAGATTTTCCAGTGAGTGTTTTAATTTATTATTATGTCTTTTTCTTTTGATTTTTTTTTAAATTTATAGTGGTAGGTTCAAAAAAAAGAGCTAATGCCTTTAACTTATAATTTTTGTATTGGTTTATGTTTTGATGGCAAAATTAGTTAATCCCAGAATAATAATTGTATCACTTTCGTTAATGTAAAAGAATTTCTGTCGTGATTCTTTTAGTTTCCATATTACATTAAAATTAAAATGCATATTTAAAAAACAAATTTTTATTATGTATCAAATACTTATTAACTTAATGAATTATGAATTTTATTTTTTGTAGGTGTGTCACAATTTCCCCTTCCAGGAAGAATTTTTTAAACTGACAATTTTCAAATGTTGTAAGATTATTTTTACATATTTTGTTTTATTGTTTTCATTAAACGTTTTCTTATTAATAATATTTAAAAGTTATTTAAAGTATTTTTTGTGAAAGTAAAAGTTAATGTGAAGATTACAATTAAAAAATGTCATTACATGTTTAAGTAAATTTTTCATTAAAATTATACCAACAGCTACAGTTTTTTCATTTTTCTTTATCAATTTTAACTTAAATATACATATTATTGTTTTTAAAAATTGAATGAAAAATAATAAAAGGTAGTAATCAGTAAGAAAAAGATAATGCCAATTTAATTTAGGTTAAATATTCCTTGTAATATATATGAAATTTGCTTAAACAAAAATGTATATTATAAAATAAGTAACATATTTTTATTTTCAACTTCCTAATTAATACTTTGTTACAATGTACTTAATATTTAGGTGTAAAGTTATTTTTTCATTTGATAAGAAAATTGATGCCTTTATCTCGATAATATACTTTTCAATTGATGAAAAATTTTTCTTATTTTCAGGTGTTTAATAAACAAGAATTCCAGAAGCAATTATTTCAGCACTAATATTGTTTTAATTTCTTTTATTCAACACATTAAATATAATTATAAATTATTATTATATGCAGATTGAAGATTTTCATTTAAAAAAAAAAAAAAGAAAACAATAGAAATTTTAATTTAAATTTGTATAAATGTATTTAATTTTATTCAATGTACTGAAAATAAGTAAATAAAAGAGAAGTCAGAGAAAATGACCATCTCTACTCGTGGAGTAAATGAGCCTACAGAATGTAATGACCAAGTAACAAATACTGAAGTAGTAGAAGAAATTATTGAAGATGAACCTATATCAGAAATTGGAGAACCCGATTTTCCACATGACAAACTTGCAGAACTTGATACTAAGATTTCTTCTCCCAGATGGGTAGTTCCAGTTCTTCCTGATCAGGAGCTTGAATGTCTTTTGCAAGCTTCCATAGACCTTTGTAAAAAAGGTTAGTAACATATATCTACATATATGTATTTTTGTGTGTGTGTGTGTGTGTGAGTATAATACTTTTATTTATAATATGCAAGCATTTTTAAATACTAATGTTATAATACATTATAACACATTTTAGGAACATAAGTATTTATAAAAAATAATTACATAAAGGTTTTTTTTACTTTTTTTTTTTTAATTTAAAAATTAATATTTTAGTTATATAATATAAATTATGCATCCTATTTGAAAATTTTAAGAGTTGGTTCTCTGTTGATTTTTTTTATTTTATTCTTACTTAATTTAACTATTATTTATTAATTAATAGGTAATTTTTTGTTTTAAACTGTAATTTCTCAGTGTATATAAAAAAATTACTAAAATTGGGAATGATTGATTAATATTTTGTGATATTTTAAATAATTTTTAAATTGTATTGTTAAAAGCAGAAAAATAATACTTCATAATTCACAATCCAATAGATCAAATGCAGCATAAAATCTTAAATCATTTAATTTTTCTACTGCGCGTGCCTGCTTTACATTTAAAATGAGAAATAAAAATTTTTACTTTGATTTTCAAACTATTTGCTATCAGATATTAGATTTTTATATATTAGCACTATTACAAAATAAAGTGCATAATTCATATTTTAAAATTTTTTTATGTATTTTGAAATAGAAAAATTAGTTTAATGTAAATATAAATTAATTAATTTTTAATTTAAAAAATAGGAATTGATACCAGGAGTGAAGCTTGCCAAAGATTTTTTCGAGAAGGTCTTACTATTTCATTTACAAAAATTCTGACTGATGATGCAGTTAACTCATGGAAACCCAACATTCAATTATATATATATCAAAACTGTCAGCGACTTGTGGAATTATGTGTAATTAAATTAAATCAAGACTGGTTTCCACTATTAGATCTACTGGCTATGTTATTTAATCCTAACTGCAAGTAAGATTTTAATTTTTTTTTACTCTCTATTTCGACATATGTCTACTACTCAAATTTTTTTTAAAATTCAATTTTGAAATGTTTTATCGTTTTTCTTACGTCAAACTTAATTTTTTTATTAAATTTTTACAGATTTCACGTTTTTAATAATTCTCGACCACCAGAAAGTATTCCTCCAGGAATGCATATTTCTGACGAAGAAGTTTACTGTCGTCCAGTACCAGACAGTCGATTACCACGTGGATGGTTAGTCGATCTTATAAACAAATTTGGTAATCTCGGAGGATTTAAAATTCTTTTGGAAAGATTTCAAACAGGAGAAAATTTAAGTGTAGCCGTTATGTATTCTTTAATAAGACCTTTCGGGTTATGTTACGAATTGCTAACTGTTAATACTATTGTAAAATATTTTATGCCAGTTATAGTAAGTTTGAAAACTTTATTGTTGACTTTGTCTCTTCGATTCAAAGAGAGAAAAAAAAGCCTTTATAAATTGATTTTAGGAAATCATACTTCAAGTTCTTGATGGCTTAACAGATGAAGAACTAAAAAAGGAAGCCAAAAACGAACTGAAAAATGATTCAATTTCTTGCATAATTAAAGCAGCTAAATGTCTTGTTTCTCGGGTGCCTGGAAAAGAGGAAACCTCCAAAGATTTAGAAATTTTTAGACTTCGTATGATTCTCAGGTAATTTGCCAACAATAAAGGTAGAACTGAAACAGTTGTAAACTAAATTGTTTAATTTAATCTATTAAAAATTTTTTTTATTTAAATTTATGATTTTTTTTTAATTTTTCTTGTGTAACCATATTTCTAATATTTATTATGGTTTTTTTTTTTTTTTTTTTTACGTGTAACAGGTTACTTCAGATCTCGTCATTTAATGGGAAAATGAATGCTTTAAATGAAGTGAACAAAGTTATAGCCAGCGTAGCATATTATCCTCACAGACACACTCCTGTAGAGGAGGATGAATGGTTGACACCTGAAAGAATGGCGGTTAGCCGTTTGTAACAAATAAAACCTTTTTAATTAAAACTGAGTTTTTTGTTTCATTAATTTCATTATTTTTAACGAATTTTTTAGAAATGGATTAAAGACAATCAGGTTCTTGAAATAGTATTAAGGGATTCGTTGCACCAACCTCAATATGTTGAAAAATTAGAAAAAATATTACGGTTTATTATTAAAGAGAGATGTTTGACTTTAAGCGATTTAGACGCAATTTGGGCTGCACAGGCTGGAAAACATGAAGCAATCGTTAAAAATGTACACGATTTGCTAGCCAAACTTGCATGGGATTTTTCTCCTGAGCAATTAGATCATTTATTCGAATGTTTTCAGGTAAAATATGTTGTAATTTTATTTATTATTTTATTGATTTTGTTTTAAAGATTGTCGATTGTAATTGAACTTTAAGTATTAAAAAAGATTTTTTACGTCCAATAATTTAATTGAATTTTACGGCTTTTAGTCTAGTTGGACCAATGCAAACAAAAAACAAAGAGAAAAATTATTAGAACTTATTCGTCATTTAGCCGAAGATGATAAAGATGGTGTTATGGCTCATAAAGTTTTAACTCTTTTTTGGAATTTGGCACATTCGGATGATGTTCCTACTGAAATTATGGACCAAGCCCTCGCAGCTCATGTTAAAATTTTAGACTATAGTTGTTCTCAGGCAATTATAAGCAAACTAAATAATTATTATTAAATTCAAGAAATTAGCAATGTAATGTATTTATTTTTATATTATTTTGTTTTTTTTTTTAGAAAAAAGATGCTCAAAAAACTTCTTGGTTGGCAAAATGTGTTGAAGAATTAAAAAGTGGTGATAAGTGGGTTTTGCCAGCCTTAAAACAAATTCGAGAAATATGTTGTTTATATGAACAATCTCCTAACCTTAATCATAGCCAAAGATCACAACACATTTATTACAGGTTTGTTAAAAAAAATATTGTTTATTTTATAAGTACAAAAATTTTAAAATCCAAAGAAAAACTGCATGAATAAAAAATATAAAAAAAATCCTTAGTAAATCTTGATCTAAATTAGATTCTAAAATTTCGACGATTACATATTGTTTAATTACATATTATAATTAAACAGTTAAGATTATATTTATGTTGGTAAATTTTTAAAAAATAAAATTCTCTGTCTTTTTTTCTTTTTTGAATTTTTCGATGCGAAAATTATGCATTGCAATGTAATGATTATTACTTCTAACATGATTTTAAATTGCAGGCAACAAATAATAGACCGATTACAAAACAATCACTCTTTAGTCATACTAGTTTCTGACAGTTTAGAAAATTATATTGAAAAAGTTAAAAAACTAGTCAGTCATCATCCTGAATTGGATTCACAAAATTTTTGTATCGATGGACGATATTGCCATGAGTTACAAGTACAAGAACGCCTAAATTTTTTAAGATTTTTACTTAAGGTAAAAAAAAAAAAAAAAAGACTTTCTTTTCTATTATATAAAAACTACATCGAAATAGAGTTACTCGTATATTCAAATTAATAATGATAATATGTACATGTATTTATAGGACGGCAGACTTTGGTTGTGCGATAGTCAAGCCAAGCAAATTTGGAAATGCCTAGCAGAAGATGGAGTTTTTCCTTCTGATAGGGAAGCTTGTTTTAAATGGTTTAGTAAACTAATGGGTGAAGAGCCAGATCTTGACCCTACTAAAAATAGAGAGTTTTTTGAAGATAATATTCTACAGTTGGATCCCACATTATTGACTGAAAGTGGAATGAAGTAAGTAACGAACAAAATTATTTTCATTTTTAAATGTTTTCATATTTATAAAAAAAAAAAAAAATTCTTTATTTATTTATTTTTCGGAAAGATGTTTTGAAAGATTTTTTAAAACTGTAAACAAAAAGGAGGGAAAACTGATTCAAAAACACAGATCCATTGTGATGGAAGATCCTGATTTAATCGGAATGGATTATCTTTGGAGAGTTATAACTAATTCAGGGGAAGAAATTGCAAATCGGGCTATTGAAATAATGAGAGAAGTAGGTATTTATTTATTTTCATTTTTTTATTTTTATTTTTTAATGCGTTTTAAAAAGTTAATTTTTTTCTTATACATATATTATATTTAAATTTTCAAGTTGTATAGAAAAAAACCTTATTTAAAGAATTTTAAAATTTTAATTTATTTTATACAACTTTTAAAAACATACTTTTTACGAGAAACTTTAATTTTTTTTTTTTACTCTTTTTTACTTTGTTTTGTTATTACTATTTTTTTTTTTTTTTTTTTTAATAAATATCATGGTGTGAAAATTTTTAGAAGTATGATTTTGAAAATTATTTTTTTATAGGTTTGTACTAATTTAGGTTCTCAGTTAACCAGTAATATATATGAATTTCACGAAACGTATATAGCCGAGTGTTTAGATCGATTAAGAACTCATTACGATAATGTGACTCTTTTGATGAAAGAAGACATGTTAAATGACAAAGATCGAGAAGAAGCTGCTAGAATGAAAAACAGACTGAAAGATGAAGCCGTGAGAATGTGTCGTGTCATGAAAGTTTTACACGAATATATTAGCGAATGCGATAATACATTTGTAAACGAAAGAAAAATTTTACCATTACATAGGTACATTTTCTATTTAAAAAAAAAAAAAAAAAAAATGTCTATGAATTTTTAAAATATTTTCTACTTATATAAGTTTGTTGTTGTTGTTGTTGTTGTTATTAATGAAGACATTATTATTTGTATTTTTAGGGCTTACAGAGGAAAATGTATAATTTTAACTATTAGGTTTACTCATCCTCAGCGGGCTTTGGATGATATGGATATTTATACTCACACAAATGAAACCCTGGCATCGTTTAGAAGAAGTATTCTTCGCAGAATTAAAGGTTTTTTTTTCTTTAAATTATTTAATTAAGGATTTTAATATATTTTTTTTAATACTAATAAATTTAAAATTTAATTTTAATTTAGCGGGAACATCTGTAAAGGTTGAACTTGTAGTTAACGGAGATTCTCGAGAACCTATTATCCTAGCAGATGATCGAAAATTGTTGTCTCAATTACCTATTCGTGATAAAATGATAATCACGGCTAAATTATGTCAGACAAATATAAACGCTGCTTCTAGTCCGGAAACTTCTTCTGATAGTTCTACCAGTTCACCTCAGCATCCATATGATGGGCCTAATTTGGAAGCTGAAAATGTCTTACCTGGCGTGGTATGATTTAAAATACTTACTATATGTGTTAGTTATTTGAAAAAGGTTTATAAAAATTTTTATAACTGAATGATTTTCAGCTCATGTCTAGAAAAAGTATTTATGCCAAGTTTCTATTTCAACTCTCAGATTTAGGATGCGAATTACATTATCCTCCTTTGCGAGATGGTGCAAGAAATCTTTTACAGCTAGTTCCTCCTGATCAGTCTACGGTAGAAAAATTGAAACAGTTATTTGAAATTTATCCTAACAGTGAACACAGTCAAGATAATAATATTACAGTAGAAAATATTTTTTTCGATAATTCTTGCACAAAGGTTTTATACAATGTTGAAGTGAGTGAAGTAAACATTTATTTATTCACCTATTTTGAAAATTTCAATTTAAAAAAAAAAATTATTTTCAGCAATTATTTTGGTTTGTTGTATTTTGCAAAAAAAAATAAATAAATGATAAAACTTGCTGACAATTTCAAGTCGGAGTTTTTTCAAAAAAAAAAAAAAAAAAAACGAATTTGTTTTAGGTCATGTACTCATTATTGATGCCTGCTTCAGATCCAATGAGTGCTGAAGCATTTGAATTTCAATACAATTTTGTAAAAAGTGGCCATGCTCCAATTGTTCTTGAAATGCTTACTAAAAATAATTTTCTACCAAATGCGGATGTTGCTACCAAAAGGTTATTTTTTAATTTAATTACAACAATAAATTATTATAATTTTTAACAAATTACATTTATATAAATTAAATTTTAGATCTGCGTATGTTACCATTTTAAAAATGTGCAAATTACTTTTAACGGTCATTGGCCACGTATTAGGACGAGTTCCTTTTGATGATTCATCACAACCACACGATCAAGGAGGTTCTGATGGTAATCCGATTAATTCGCATTCTCCAACTAGTCATGCTTCTCCTTCTGGTCTTCTTCGTACCCTTAATTCTGTTTTTAATCAGGGTGTAGAGCTTATGATTAGAAATGTTGCAAAAAAACTTGCTGCTTATATTGATGAGCAAGTAAGAAAAAATATTTAAAACTTTATATTATGTTTAAAAATTTATTGTGTTTAAAAAAAAAACTTTTATTACTTTGTATTTGTAGCCTCAAATAATAATGGAAAGTAAAGCGGGTCAAATGTTTCTAAGTGCAAGATCCTGGGAACTTCCTGATACAAATACAGTTCGAGCAGTCATGAGATTAGCCTGGGCAGCTAGCACTGGATCACTTTCATGTCTCCATAGTCCTCACGAAATGCACAATTCTCACCTTTTAGGCAAAATTCCAGATCCGGATGATGTCGTGTTGTGCCGTGAAGCTCTTCAAGTTCTCACCGTTTCTCTCGTGTTGAATTATAAAGTGATGGATAATTTTATTAAGGATCCGCTGTGGCATACGTTTATTATAGATCTGTTGTTATTAGCCAAGAATAGGTTTGTTTGTGAATACTTGAAAAATTTTTTAAAAACATTGATTTTGATTATTTAAATTTAAATTAACAATTTTTTATCTGTAGGGTTGTCCGAAGTTCTGCTTCAGATCAATTTTTATTGATTTTATACGATAGTGCACAACAACCACTTTTGTTTTGTATTTCATTGCTCTTCTCTCAGCTTAACACTACCGTCATAGCAAATTGTAAAAATTCTTCGGAATATTTTTTGGTAAGATTTTACAATAGTGAAATAGGAAGATATTTTAATTTTCTTTAATTTTTTTTTTTTTTTGATTTAAAATAATTTAATTATTTTAACATATTTAAGTTCTAAAATTACATGTGAAATATAATAATATTAATGAAAAAAAAGTAAAAAAGCATTATGATTATATTATTTTTTTCAGATAATAGGAAAACACTAAATATATACTTTTTTTTGTTTTGTTTTAGCTTTTGTGCAGATTAATTAATTATGCTTTAATGACAGATTGCCCCGTACCAAACGCCGAAATACTATTAGATAATGAAATAGCTTGGCTAAAAAAAATAAAGGAAAACGTTAAAGAAACAGGGGAAACTCAAGTAGAAGAAGCTGTACTAGAAGGGCATTTAAACATTGCCAAAGAATTGATGGGATTCTTGTCTCCAGAAAAAAAATATTTGCTTGGCAGCAGTGAAAAGAAAGGACTATGTTTCATTAAAGTTAGTATTTGTAATATAATTATATTATTTTGAATAATTTTATTCTAATTTTAAACGTTAAACTTTATAGGAAATATTAGAGGATTTTATTTTTCCCGCAAGTAAACTTATGCTTCAGTTTTTAAAAACTGGTGATTTGGTTTGTGAAAATGCAATACCAGTGTGTAATACTCCGTGTACAGAAAATGCTGCCTTTGATTTATTAGTTGCACTTTGTATGGGTTGTGTACCAAATATGAAGTTATTAGTTCATATGCTTACTGAAATGTTTTATTCCGGTAAGATTAATTATAAATTTTTTTTTTTTATTTATAAATTTAACTATTTTTACCGTGGGTATTTTAATTAGGCTTATATGCCTGAACGTAATTTTAGAACGTGAAAAACCTCTGACAGAATGGGATTATATGCCGCCTATAGGACCGAGACCCCCAAAAGGTTTTTGTGGTTTAAAAAATGCTGGAGCCACATGTTATATGAATTCGGTTCTTCAGCAATTGTACATGGTTGAAAGTATTCGTGTTGGGCTTTTAGCCGCAGAAGGAGCAGCAACCGATTTAAATGAGGATTTCAGCGGGGAAGAAAGGTTGGAAACTGAGGTAATAAAAACACGTTGTATTTTTTTTTGAAATTTTAATCTAAATCTCGAGGTATGATGGTTTTGGGCCCAACAAAAGTAATAATTGAACCTCCTACTCCCTCATATTTTTACTTTAATTAAAAATAAATTTTGCATTAAATAACTCTTTATAATTTTTTTTTGCTTGTTATTTCGTTTCTGAATAGAATACGGACGTTGAACATATAGATGGGGATTCGAATGATGATAAAGGAGGAGTGGACGAATCTAGAAAAGAATACAATATTGGAATATTAAAACAAGTTCAGGCTATTTTCGGTCATCTTGCTTATAGTGAACTTCAGTATTACGTGCCGAGAGGACTATGGAAACATTTTAAGTATGAATTTTAGAAATTTTTTTTTTTCTTTTAATTTCATGCGATAATTATTTTTTTGCTTTTTTTATTGGTGGGAAAAAAATCAAATAAAAAATCGAATCTTTGTTGGCAATGCCTCGAAATTATATCTCTATATATTCTAATGTCAAAATGCAATATTATTCTTTTTTTAAGTAACTTAACGTTTTTATGCAAGTTTTTAAAAAAAACGGAGCCCAATAATGTCAAGTGTCATTATATACCTTTAACTATTTTCATAATTTAAGATTGCAAGGGAAACCTGTAAATTTACGTGAACAACAAGATGCCGTTGAGTTTTACCTTAGATTGGTAGAAAGCTTGGATGAAGCTTTAAAAGCTTTAGGACAAGAGCAAATTATGAGTAAAGTTTTAGTCGGATCGTTTTCTGATCAAAAAATTTGTAAAGGATGTCCACATAGGCAAGTATATAATTTTAAAAAATTGCATAGCATTGTTTAATTATGTTATGACTAGCCGGTAATTTTCTTTTTTTTTTTTTTCAGGTACTTCAAGGAAGAACTTTTCTCCGTTATCAATGTAGACATTAGAAATCATTCATCATTATTAGATTCACTTGAACAATATGTTAAAGGTGAATTATTAGAAGGAGCGGATGCTTATCACTGTGATAAATGTAATAAAAAGGTAAATGAAATAAATTAAAAGTAAACATTCAAAAAAAAAAAAATTTTTTTCCCCGTTTAGTATTTTAAAATGTTTTTTTTTTTTTTTCAGGTGGTTACGGTAAAAAGACCGTGTATAAAAAAATTACCCCCCGTTTTAGCTTTTCAACTGAAAAGATTTGATTATGATTATGAAAGAGAATGTGCCATTAAATTTAATGATTATTTTGAGTTTCCTCGAGACTTGGACATGGATCCCTACACAGGTAATAATATAATATATATATATATAAATATAATAAAATATATTTTTTTATTATTTATTTGAAAAAAATTTTTTTTTTTTTTTTTAATTAGTGTCTGGATTAGCTAAACTTGAAGGTGAATTAATAGACTGTGATTACGATGAACTATCTAAAGAAATGTGCACAAAATATCAATTAACCGGTATTGTTGTGCACAGTGGTCAGGCTAGTGGTGGTCATTATTATTCCTACATTTTGCATAGGTTAGTTACTCGATTTATAAATACAATTGTTAATTTTTGCATTTAAGTAATAAATCTAATAATAATTTTTTTTTTGTCAATTTCAGGCAATCCGACGGAACTTCTAAATGGTACAAATTTGATGACGGAGATGTGAGTGAATGTAGAATGGAAGAAGACGAAGAAATGAAAAGTCAGTGTTTTGGTGGAGATTATACAGGTGAAGTTTTTGATCACATTATGAAAAGATTGAGTTACCGAAAACAGAAAAGGTGGTGGAACGCCTACATGTTATATTACACGAGATTAGACGTAAGGTCTAGCAACACATCATTTTGTGAGTATAATAATAATAATATCAATGTTTACTTAAATTATAATTATATTATTTATTTATTAATTGTTATATTATTATTTTTAGCGGATTTGAAAAAGAATACAATGAAAATGCCTCTTGTAATAGAACAAGGTGTTCGTCGCCAAAATATTGTATTTATGCATAATAGAAATCAATTTTCTGCCGAATATTTTCAGTTTATAAAAAAAATAGTTTCTTGCAACAGTTCATTATTGAGACTTCATAATGATAAATTGGTAAGTTTTATATATGTAATTGTAACACTTATCTATATTCTAAATTATTATGTAAAAATGAAAATTTATTATTTTAATGTAAATAATTGAATATAATTATTATTATTATTATTATTATTTTGATGTAGACGTTAGATTCAGAAGAACTATCTATGTTAAGTGTACAGTTGGCATCAAGGTTTTTATTTCATACTGGATTTCATACGAAAAAAAGCTTGAGAGGAGCGGCTTATGATTGGTACGAAGTGTTGTCCCAACATCTTCGGCATTCAGCTTCGGTCAGGCTTTGGTTCGCTAAGGAAATCATATTTCAACATCCTTATAGGTAATATTAATAATTATAAAATTGAATAATAGGCATTTTATTCGATAGTTGTAAGAAAAAATTTTAAAAACTTAATTAAGTATATATATATATATATAGTTTTTATTATTATTTTAAAATTAAATAATAATTAATTGTTAAAAATTTCGATTTTAACTATTTTTATTTTTTCTAGATTATCCGAGTATTTGTTGAATTCACCGAGCACAGAAGTTCGAGCTGCTTTTATGAAAATAATACTTTTTCTGGCTCATTTTTCTCTTCACGACGGTCCTTGTGATTCTCTAATTTATAACGGAAAGAGTAAGTTCAGCTCACTCAGTTAAAAATAATAAAAAATAATTAAAAGTTAATTAATTTATTTTTTTAAATAAATTTTCAGGTAAAAATATTGATTCAAACTTTAGTTTAAGTGACCATTTACTACATGCTCTTATATTATTATTAGATAAAGATATTGCAGACCACGGAAAACATTCTGTGCATTATTTTACTTTATTTCAAATGTATGCTCAATTGGGTCTTGAGGAAAAAGCTCAATTACTTCGAGTAAGTAAACATTTTTATTTTCTAAATTTTTGAAGAAAAAAAAAAACAATATTTTTTTTTTTTTTAGCTTAACGTAGCTAAGATATTTATAAATGTGGCCTTAGAAGAAGGTCCTATACCCGCCATTAAATCTCAATATTTTGATTGTACGAAACTTCATCAAGTAGTATCAATGTTAGTTAGGTGTTGTGATTTAAGCACGAGTACTCAAAATTCAAATGCTTCTGTACAACCCCTTCCCAATCCGTATTGTGATCCGCAGTGCTCTTCATCTTATTTAATGCCTATACAACCAGATGTTGCTGAACTTTTATTCGGTAAAGTCGGGTAAGTTTATTAAAATATGATTTTTTAAAAAATAAATTTTTTTGTTGAACTTTAATTAAAATATTTTAATTTTCCGTAGATACGCAAAAAAATTAATTGATAATCCTAGTCCATCAGAAGATATAGTAAAATTGATACAATTTTGCACGTGGGAAAATCCAATTTTTTCTAAAAATCTTTTAAGTGAAACCCTTCGACAAATTGCTTGTACCATATATCAGGATTTGAAACATTATTTAGATTGGCTCCTTCATTTATTATTAATCGAAGACTCTTGGCAAACGCACAGAATTCACAACGCACTTCAAGGTATGGCCGATTCAGATGCAAAAGAAGGCTTGTTTGAAATCGTTATAAAATCAAAAACTCACTATCAAAAAAAGGCTTATCAGTGTATTAAATACATGACGACATTATTCTCCAAGTGCAGAGCCGCTCACGTGTTGTTAACGAGTACCGAAGAAATACGACGTAAATGGTTACACTGTAACGAGTGTTTTCCGTTTCCGGCTAACGTTCAATACAGTTGCGATAATTGGTTATTGTCAACTAAAACCAATGACTCTGCTAACGGGTATTTCCCCGAAAGATCGAATAGTGCTAGAAAACTTTTAGTGCACTCTGTCGAACTTTGCCCCCAAGATGAACCCGAAGTCGAAGAAGTTTCGGAAGAGGGTGAAGGGTTGCAATCTTTGGAATGGAAGGGCCTTGTAGTTTCTAAGTATTTCGGTAATCAGTCCAAAGATAGGCGTAAAAACAGAGTTCAAATTAGAAAAATGGACGAAACTTCCGAAGATGGCATCGCATCCATCGTGGAAATGCAACAGCGTTCATTTAAACCCATTAGAAGAGAAAATAATCAGCGAAGATCCGATCCGAATGCAGCCGATTCGGGAGATGAAGAATTTGCTTGGTTTTGCGGTATGAATAAACGTATGTCGAGTCCAAGCGATTTGCCTCAGTCGCTATCGCGGCACTCTTTAACCGACGTTGCACTCGTACAAGAAACTCAGGTATCATAAACATTTTAATTTCAATTTAATTTATGAAAAAAAAAAAAAAAAAAAAAATTAATAATTACTAATTGTTATGATTTTCTCCTCTCTCCCCCCCCACCTATCTTTTTTAAGGAAAGATTTACAGATAATTCGGTGAAAGAATCTTTAGAAGAAAGGCAAGAACTAGTCAATAATGAAGAATTATCAATGACTACAACAACAACAACAACAACAACAATGGATAATAATAAATCTAATTTGGAAGAGACTTTGGGACATATGACCCTAGAAGAACTTGATCAACCAAGCACCTCGGCAGAGTCATAATTATAAAAATTGTTTCTCTCCTTTATGTTTTTTTTTTTTTTTTTCTTTTTTTTTTTTCTTCTTTTAAAATGATACACTACTTATTACTTAGGTGATATACTCTTAAAATAATTTGTTCTTAATTTTTTTGTACAACGGTTGATGATAATTATTTTTGTCATTTTTTGTTACAGTGTAAAGACACTTGAGATTCGATATTATTTGAGCCTCAGGAGTTAAAAAAACATTTTGTGACATTTTAGTTTCGTTTTTCTAACGTAATCAATTATAAATGAATTGTTTTTGTTTTATACATTAGACTTTTTTTATAATTATGAATATTATTAATTTCGTATAACCGCCGCATAAATCCTTTTAATAAGAAATTTTTTGAAAAAAAAAAAAAAAAAAAAAAACATGTGTTTTATCGAAACTCAAAAAAATTATATATATTAAATTAAAAAATTATTAATAAGACAAGGGTAAAAAAAGAAAAAAAAAAATTCAAATTTATTTCTTTCATCATTAATTACAATTTTCTGTTTTTTTTTTTATATTAACACTTATGCCTGCCTAAACCGCCTTTTTTAGTACAATGATTGATTGATTAATTTATTTTTAATAACTTTAACATGTTCTTTTTCAATATCTGAGCTAATAAAAAAAAAAAATTTTTTTTTTTTTTTTTTCAATTTCTATGTAAAATTGTGTGTTTATAAAAGTCAACAAACTAAATTAACTTAATTTTTTTAATTATTTGTTTTGCCTTATTTGAGCGTATCGTATTAAGATATTTCATATATATATATATGGATATTCATAAACGTGAAAAATCCTCTTTTGTATGGACATTTAGAAAATCACTTTTTTTTCATTTTTATAAAATTAATCGATTCGTTAACATTTAAAATGTTATGTAGTTTGATAATATTTTACACAATAACATAATTTTTTTTTTATTTATTTAATTAAAGTACTTTTAAAAGTTAAATACGAGGCAATAAACGCTTGAAATTTTTTAATATAATTAAGGGAATTTGTTCATCGATTTGTGGAATTTAAAGTTTTATGATTATAATTATTGATTGCAGCGTTTAAGAATTTAATTTTCAATTTTATATCTTTTCTTAGAAAGTTTTTTTAAAACATTTTAAGATTTATATATATATATATATAGTTGAAATAAATTCTTTTACCTCTTAGGCTTAATATACAAAGTAAAACGTTTCTGTCATGCTAAGCTTTAACGATGATTACAATTTCCGAAGATCTAAAACAAAAACCTAAAAAAAAAAATAAAAATAAATTAATTACATCACGAGTTTTTTTTCCCCCCAATTGTTTAAATCTTTTAAAAATGGAAAATTTGTTTTCTTACACTTCCATCAGATGCACTAGCACCAACTTTATCTCCTCTGGAATTCCAACAAACTTCGAAAATACCGCCCGTACCTTTATAAGAATGCACTAATTGCCCACTCTGTAATAAATACCATACTAATTAATAATAATACATTAAGGCAATATAGTTTTATATATTAAAACACATTTAACTAACATTAATCTATTAAAATTAACTGTAAATAATTATTTTCACATTTTATATTTTCTAGCATAAAAATGAAATTGATCATAAATGAATAATAATAATAATGTTTTACCTGCGTAGACCATATGTGAACACATTTATCAAAACTTCCAGAAGCTAAAAATTTACCATCTGGGCTAAATGCAACACTATAAACAGGTTCTGTGTGTTTAGTCAGAGTATGAATGCACACTCCTCGATCAACATCCCACAATCGAACAGTTGAATCAAAAGAAGCACTGCAGGTAGTATGAAGAAATAAGGTAATTTTCTTTTATTTTGAAACACAATTCACTTATTTAATTTTATATCTACCTAGCCAATATTAAGTTAACATTGGGATTTGCTGTTCCAGGTCCAGTAGGAGACCATTTTATTGTGTAAATCTCTTTCGAATGGGCTTGAAGATCATGAACGCAAGTGTCCTGTTTCATACTCCAGATTTTTAATGTCATATCATCTGAACATGATGCCAATAAGTTGCCTTGAGGATCCCATTTAATAGCATTCACTTCGTTCTATAACAAAAAAAAAAATGGGCATCCAAAGTTAATTTACTGACTTTTTTAAAAGTAAAAAATGAAAAAATAAAAATCAATATGTACTGTATGTCCTTGAAAACTTTTGATTGGCTTGTCTACATTTAATTTACAAACGTGTATGCATTGATCAGTAGAACAAGAAGCAAATGAAGTGTTTGTCTGCCAATCAACATCTAAAGCTGGAGCAGAATGAAATGAGAATTGCTGAGTACATTGTCCAGAAGCAGCATCCCATATAATTGTAGTCTAAAAAAACCGGTAAATATGAGTAATCCTATTTATAAGATTAATGTGATTATATTTGTTAGTAGCATGTAAATTACAAACCTTGTCCACTCCAGCACTCAATATGTAATTTCCCCTTTTATTCCATTTCAAGGCAAAAATTGGACCTTTATGTTGTCCTAAGGTACTGGCTAATCTACCATCAGTCATCCAAATTCTAGCATAACCATCATATGATCCAGTAGCAAGTAATGTTCCATCACACTAAAAACAACCAATTATTTTCAATCGTACTAATTATAAAATCTAGTCATTACAAGTTTTTATACAATCAAATTTTTTTTTGATAATTTTACTAACATTCCAATCCAATGATGTAACATCTTTATTTGAGGGAACCTCTGTTCCACCTTTTTGTATACAATGCCTCAAAACTAACTGATTAGGAGCAGCAGAATTATCAGACATGTCCCATATTCTTGCTGTACTATCACCAGATCCTGAAGCTAATAGATCAGTACTAGGATTCCAAGCACAAATGAATACTTCACTCTCATGGCCTCTTAAAACAGTTGCTTTTGAAGGGGGAATTTCTATACTTCCATCCACATCCATATTTTCAGATTGATTTGAAATAACTATGTATATTTAAAAAAATTAATATGAAAAAACATGAAGAATAAGAGTTCCATGTAAAAAAAAAGATAAAAATAGGTTTTAAAATAATAATTGCTAAATTATAAGATTCTTACTTTCTTCTCCATTTGCATCTGGCTCTGTTTTAACTATTTGTTTTTGTTGGTTCTGCTGATTTTGTCTTGTAGCAACTACATCTGGCATAACAGCGTCAATCAATGACAAACTCTCCACTAAACGTTGTTCTGTGCCATCCTGTAAATGACAACAATTAAATTTATTAAATTTAATAATAAACATATAAATAATTGTAATTATAAATTTTTTTGAAAAATAATGTAAGGCAAAAAAAGTCAATCAAACCTCTCCAATACTAATTTCAGCTTCAGTGTACAAGAGCCCCTTTTGCAAAATGCTAAGCAGAGCTGCCGGAGGGACAAGAGCTCCATTTATATTAGACTGTGAAATATGAGATTCTATGCCAAAAGTGTAGGCTGAATGCTGAAACCCTAAAAATCGAAAGAAAGAACCGTGTAGGAAAAATTTAATAATAATTTATTTAAAAGAAGTAAAATTTTTTAATATTAAGATTGAATTATAATTTCAGAAGTTATAGTAAACAAATATCACAAGTGAATAACTTTGTCTTAAAACGAGGCAAAAAAAAATTAAAATTTTTATTTACCTGATTCTTGCAAATAACGATAAACTAAAAAATTCACTTCATCGCTAGAAAAACTCATTTTGTACTAGGCATTAGTTTATTAAATAATTTAAATTTTCGTATTAAGTTGTTTAAACAAAAATCCGAAGCCGTATTCAATCATAACACATGGTAAAGTTGGCGACAAAAATAAAGCTTTGACACCCTGCAACACATTTTAGGTAGTTTATGATCTTACAAAAAGTTAAATTTTAAAGAAATTAAAATTATTAAATTAAGTTTGTAAATAATAAATTAAAATAAAATTATTCAATATGTAGGAACGAAATAAATTTTTATTACTTTAAAAAAAAAAAAAAGTTAAAAAATGTAGGTTAAAAAAAATTTTTCAGGGAAAAATTTCGCTCTTTTTTTAATCATTTTAAATCTAGAGTGTCAATATCTTTAAGATAGTTTTATTCGCAGAAGTTTTTTTTGTGTGTCATTTTTTTCTCAGTTTTAATGTGGAATTATTAACGTAGTAGTCATATCATAATGTTATTATTATTATGGTGTATTTTGAAAAATCTTTTTTGTGGACAATTAAACAGGTAAATATGAAAAATTCATTTTTTTTACTAGTCCTATTTAAAACTTATATTTTCCAATTTTAATTTGTAAATTTACGATTCCGGTAACGAAGTAAATATAGTTAAAATTATTGTTATAAATAATTAATTTAAATTGTCATTTAATATTTAAAAATGATGAGGTTCAAGTAAAATTTTATTATATATTTTGTAATTTTTAACTTTATTTAAAAAATTTTTTAACTACAAAGTTCTTAATGATAATATTCAGAATTAAATATATGAGTAAAATAAAATATAATACATTATTTTTAATACATTTAATTATTCTTGAAATTTAACTAAAATTGTATTTTTTGAAACTGAAGCTCCTATGGAATGTAATATTTCGGAAATTGTTCCATCTTTCGGAGATTTAATCACATACTGAAAAAAATAAAATGAAAAAAAATTATTTTTTTATAACAATAATGACAATTTTATTTAATTTTTTATAACAAAAATTATTATATTTTATTAGATCATATGACTAATACTATTTTCATAAGCTGTTTAAAATTAATGAAAACTTTATAAAATAGCAACTATACCTCCATTTTCATGGCAATGATGGTTAGTAAAGGTTCTCCTGCTTTTACTTGATCTCCCTTTTTAACAAATACTTTATCAACTATTCCAGGCATTGGAGATACTGCTGAATCACTAGATTCTGTTTCCTGAATTTTTTTTATATACTTTGGAACAGGCATGATTCCTTCAATTTTGCCTTTACCTGAGAATACACTTATTCTATTGCCTTTGATGAATGCTTTAACTTCCATTATCTAAAAAAAAATATTAAAAAATAAGTTAATCGCTTATTAAAAAGAAAAAATAATAACAATATAAATAATATAAATTTAAAAAAAAGTATTCTTTATAGAGATGTAAAATTTGTTAAAAATTACCTGATTTTTTATTTTATAATTTATGGTCATATCATCTTGTCTCTTTAAGTATGATCCACACACTTCAAATTCATAATTATTACTTTCTTTTTCATCTTCATCTTGAATTATATAGTTAATTTTCCATGTATTGTTATTAAGGCACACAACATTAATTATTGCTTTGACTTTTTCACTAAAATTGTACATTAAATTTCTTTCCAAACAATGATTTAATCTAAATGAACCTGCCGCAACAAATGGATCACTAGATTCAATGTGTTTAATATTATTAGAATGTTCTGTAAATATTTGAGCAAGAACGACAGCTGCTATGTTTTCTGCTGTGTATTTTCTTTTCGGGAATAATTCTGCCATATGATCAGGAATAAAATTAGTATGAACATTTCCTTTTTTAAACTCTGGATGATCAGATAAAGACAGTAAAAAATTGATATTTGTTTCTAATCCGGCAACCTGGGAAAAAATTTTTTTGTTTTAATTACTAACTTTAGAATAAATATTTATGTTAGTAAAAAGATCAAATATTAATATTTTTATAACTAACATTAAAATTGGTTAGATTATTTTTAAATTTTAATAATGCCTCCTCCCGCTCGGATCCCCACACAACAAGTTTTGCTATCATTGGGTCGTAATACACTGAAATATCATCTCCTTGCCTTACACCAATTTCTACTCTTACGTCGTTATTTTCTAAAGGCGTATTTAAATATTCCAATTTTCCTGCTCCTGGAAAAAAATTCTGTTCAGGATTTTCAGCATAAATCCGAGCTTCAAAAGCATGTCCGTGTAATTTTATTTCTTCTTGTTTGAGTGGAAGTTTTTCCCCATTTGCAACCTATTATTAATAGAAATATCGTTCTACTTTATATTTAAAAATGTATTTGTATAGTAAGAAATGTAATTTTCTTTCGTTTTATAATACAAATGAAAATATGAAAAATTTTTTTTGTAATTTTAATAATTTTGTAAATAAATGAAATATATAAACAAGCACCTTGAATTGCCACTCAACTAAATCAGTTCCAGTAACCATTTCTGTAACAGGATGTTCCACTTGCAGTCTTGTGTTCATTTCCATAAAAAAATACTCATGAGTTTTTTTATCGAGAATGAATTCAACTGTTCCAGCTCCAACATATCCGACAGCTCTAGCTGCTTGACTAGCAGCAGTTCCTAATCTTTTTCGCAGATCATCCGATAATCCAGGCTGCAAATTTAAAATAGCATTATTAGAACAATTCATACAGCAGTTGCATACAGTAATTGTTTTTTTATTCTTGTAAAAAAAATTCAGTTATTTTTTGTTGTTGCTAAATATTGATTAATGTCACTTTAAAAAATTTTTTTAAATATTTTGTAAAAATTAGAGTATTTTCACAGCATGTACTAATATTTAAGGAAAATATTTATTAAGTGATTTCACAAAAATTGTTAGTTTTCATAGGGTTAAAGAACACTTTTTTGAAAACGCCACTATATTGTAATACTTATCATTATGTAACACAGGGAATATTACTACTGAAGGCCATTTTTCATATAAGTCATGACTTCATTTAATGATCGATAAAATATGTTTCAACAAACAGTTCCTTTTACTTCAGTTTTGCGTAAATTTCACAAAAAACTGATAGTTAAACTACTTACAGCGGGAGCTTCTTCAATAACTTTCTGATGTCTTCT